>NW_007251092.1:187164-187802 GCF_000164805.1 Carlito syrichta
TGATACCTCCTGCTTTGTTTCTTTTGCTAAGGATTGTTTTGGCTATTCGTGGTCATTTATATATCCATATGAATTTCTTTATTGTCATTTCCAGGTCTGAGAAGAATGATGTTGGTAATTTAATGGGTATTGCATTGAATCTGTAGATTGTCTTTGGTAGAATGTACATCTTAACAACGTTTATTCTTCCTATTCATGAGCATGGAATATTTTTCCATTTGTTTGTTCTTCTTGAATTTCTTTGAGCAGTGTTTTGTAATTCTCATTGTAAAGGTCTTTCGCTTCTTTGGTTAGGAAGATACCAAGATATTTCATTTTTTTTGGTGGTTATTATGAATGGGATTGTGCTTTTGATTTGGGTCTCTGCCAGCTTGTTGTTGGAATGCAACTGCCTTTTGCACATTTATTTTGTACCCTGAGACTTTGCCAAGGTCTTTTATCAGTGCAAGCAGATTTTTGACAGATTCTCTTGGATTTTCATGGTATAGGAGCATATCATCAATAAAGAGTGATAACTTGACTTACTCTTTTCTTATTTGGATACCTCTGATTTCCTTCTCTTGTCTAATTGCCTATGCTAGGACTTCCAACGGAATATTGAACAACAGGATTGAGAGTGTGCAGACTTGTCTTGTTCC
>NW_007251092.1:187822-192698 GCF_000164805.1 Carlito syrichta
AAATATACAGAAGAGGAGCCGGGCTCGGTGGCTCAGCCTGTAATCCTGCGCCTTTGGGAGGCTGAGGTGAGTGGATTGCCTGAGCCCACGGGTTCGAGACCCGCCTAGGCAGTGAGACTTCATCTCTACAATAAATCAAAAAATCAGCCAGGCGTGGTAGCGCACGCCTGTAATTCCTGTTACTCGGAAGGCTGAGGTGGAAGGATCGCCGGAGCCCAGCAGGTCAAGGCTGCGGTGGCCGGGAGCGGCCACTGCACTCCAGTCTGGGTGACAGAATGAGACTCCAACTCAAAAAAAAAATATATATATATATATATATATACAGAAGAGGACTTCCTTGCTGCACAAAAATTGCAGACAGCCTCAAACCCAGACAGATGGCTTCAACTTCAGGATGGCAGAACCTTCCTCCCTGAAGTCCTGGGACAATAAATCCTAAGGCAGCTCCATGAAGGTACTCATTTGGGAAGGACAAAACTAACTTAACTTGTGAGAAAAGAAGTATATCTCCCTCATCTGGACCAGCTCACCCAGGAGCTCATTCAAGGATGTGTGTCATGCCAGCAAACTAATGATGCTAAGGTCAGTGTATTCACCCAGGGGGTCCGATATGGGGGACTAACCCCCAAGAGACATTGGGAAATAGACTTTACAGAAGTCAAACCTGGGCAATATGAATATAGATACCTATTGGTCTTGGTAGACAACTTCTTGGGATGGGTCAAGGCATTTCCTACAAAAACTAAAACTGCTTCTATAACAGTAAAGAAACTCTTAAATAACATCATACTAAGATGTGGTCTACCTATCTCAATAGGCTCAGATAATGGCTCAGCATTTATTTCTAAACTTACTGAAGGTATTACAAAAACCTTGGGGATAAATTGGAACTTACATTGTGCTTATCATCACCAGAGTTCAGGACAGGTAGAAAGAATGAACTGGACACTTAAAGAGACCTTGACTAAATTAACCCTGGAGACCAGTGAATGTTGGGTAACACTCCTTTCCTATGCCCTCTTAAGGGCCAGGTTTACCCCCTACATCAAAGTTCTAATCCTCTTCAAAATTCTGTTTGGATGGCCCCCACTGTTACTTCCAAAAATTAGACTGGAAAAAGCACTAGAATTGTCTAACCATAATTTGCTTCAGTCACTGCAGGCTCTTCAAAGAGCTCAGCAAACTGTTACTGAGACCATGCAGGCAGCCTTCCAGAAACTGGTTCCAGAACATCCACACCCATTCCAGCCCGGTGACCAGGTCTGGATAAAACGGCACAAAGCTGAGGCCCTCACCCCAAGGTGGAAAGGGCCCCACATAGTAATCCTTACTACTCCTGTAGCCGTCAAAGTCAGTGGTGTCCACCCCTGGATTCATCATTCACAAGTAAAGGCAGTCACCACCATGCCCCCAGAATCATGGAAAATCATTAAACCAGCTACTAGAAAATATCCTCTAAAGATAAGACTTTTGTGGGCCTGGTACCTTAGTCATATTCTTTGCATACTTTCCCCAGCTTGAGGCCTATTGGCATAACCCACGTAATTCCTATACTCCGGGGAACTATTCCCAGGAACTGAGAAATACCATCACTGGGACTGTAATTGCCACCTACAGAGGAAGCAGGCAACCTGTCTTTAATTTTGAACTTTGTAAATTATGACCAGGTCTAACCCTTGGGGGCACACACACTGATGAATGCAGAACCTTAGCTTATGGAAAATGACTTAAATCTGCTGGTTTTTATTCTTGCCTAGCATCGGGACCAGTCCATTGCCACAAAGCAGGACAATATCACTGTGCTGCATGGGGGTGCGAAACTATTGTTCCTTAGAAAAACCAAGACCCATTCATAAACCTCCTTGGTTATGTTAAAAATAGTGTGTCATCAATAAATTAATGGTCCTCAAAACTCAATTTAATCCCCTGTATGAAGAGTCCATGATTTGACTCCAGGAACAACTGAAAGTGGGGGATGTGGAACAGGGCTTAAAAAGACATCTACAATGTCAAAAATTAGGCTAAGCATAAACTCAGCCTTTGAACAGTTAAAAAAAGTTCCCTTCCTGGAAACTGGTAACAGTACCTGCTGGCTATGCTAAACTGTTTAACAGGTTTGGCTTCTGTGAACCCTGCTAGCATCACTTGAAAAGTACCTAGGCCTCCAGAATATTGTGGTTTGGCCCACTTGGAAAGTTCCAATGTGGTTTTGCCCCATTTAAGCAAGCCCCAACAGCAAATGGAGGCCATTACTATGGGACTGGCATGTCCAGCAGGCAAGTGTTCCTGGCCTGCTTCTTGGCTAATAAACCTCTCCTTTTTATAACTTGTACTTTTGGTGTCAGTGTCTGTGAATAAAGCGCTCAGTCCCTATTTCACTATTTACTAACTTCAATGTGAATTAAGATAGTTTATTAATCACATAAAAATTAAAAATATGTTGTGTATTAAATTGAAAAATAGTTTCATCTATAATAGTTTGTAAGTAACTTTCAAATAAGTGTGAATAATACAAGCAAGTGTAAGAACTTCTTTTAAGTAAACATAATGTTTTACCATTCAGAATATATTCAGTTTCTGAAATATTGCATGTGCAGAAACTTGGAATATCTACACATATATATGTAGAAAAGCTTTTCTTATACATTTGCTCCTTTAGCCTATACTGGTGCTATGCTATCAGGATAAAAACTACCAAAAGAATCATGGAAAATAAGCCACAACTAACGCTGAGTTTTTTTCAGTGACTCACCTCCAATATTTTATAAAGTTACAATGAGAAATATTTTGGATTAGGTGGAAAGAGGTAATGTCACATTCATTAATGTGTTTAAGGCAAAAATTGATTCCAGTACATATTCCTATGCACATCTTATCCTCTAGAAATAAATGGAAGACAGCCAAAATGTACCAGGTTGAGGATAAATTATACCTTGTTTTCTAATAGTAAAAGGAGCCAATATGCTGCAATTCTTCAGATATTTTTGCTTGAATCAGCAATTGTGCAATAAAAATTGCAATAGAAATTGTCAATGAGTGCTGTTAAAAAAAATCAGAGGCAAATCACAAGTACCTTTTTTCTAATTAGGCTGTCCAGACCTAAGATTTTATAGCACATGAACATTACCAGTTCTCTCCACAGTGGTCATTCACTTCTCTTCTATCATCCCCAGTTTCATATCATTTCTTTATAGTCTATAAAATTATATAATGTGCAGTCACATGTGTCTGGATTTTTCTCTTTTCATGAGGCTTTTGTTGTTAAGTGTATCAGCACTTATTCCTTTTTATTTTTGCTTAATATTCCATTTTGTGAATAGATCATTTTGTTTACCTATTCACCAGTGGATGGATAATTGGGTTTTAATTTTTTAAATATTTACATATACATCTAATCATATTGCTTTATCATATAGTTTGCTAGTTCTTTTTTTAATTTTTATTATAAAGGTGTGGAATACATTTCAGGGTTAGGTATATAAACATTGCTCATGCAGGACACTTGTTGATGAGGTATGCCCCACCTCCCCTAGCAGTTTCCCTCAATGACCAATGCCACCATGCCCTCTCCCGACAGTTTCCCACTACTGCCAATCGCTTTCTTATAGCATTGTAATTGTCAAGGTCAATTTATGAGTGAGAACATTTGGAACTCAGTTCTATGGTTTTGTGATAAATCACTGAGTTTGATCAATTCCAAATCCATCCAAGTTGCTGCAAAATTCATATACTTGTCCTTCTTTATGGCTGCATAATATTCCATTGTGTATATGTACCACATTTTTCAAATCCAGTCCAGCTTGGATGGGCAACATAGTTGGTTCCATGTTTTTACTATTGTGAATAGACCTGCAACAAACATACGTGTACAGGTATCTGTTTTGTAGAATAATTTGAGTTGCTTTGGGTATATTCCCAATAAGGGGATTGCTGGATCATATGGAAGGTCAATTTCTAGTTCTTTCAGAAATCACCACATTGTCTTCCAAAGAGGTTGTAGTAGTCTGCATTCCCACTAGCAGTGTAGAAGCATTCCTTTGGCTCCACATCCTTACCAACACCTGTTATTGTTTGTTTTGTTAATGATGACCATTCTTAATGGGGATAGGTGGTATCTCAATGTGGTTTTGATTTGTATTTCTCTGATGATGATTGAGGCTGGGCACATTTTCATATGTCTGTTGGCTGCCCATATACCTTCTTTTGAGAAGTGTCTATTCAAGCCTTTTACCCACTTTTTAAAGGGACTGGTGTCTTTTGTGTTGTTGTTGTTTGTTTTTGTTTTTTCCTTTCAGCACATTAGAGTTCTTTGTAGATCCTAGATGTTAGTCCTTTGTTGGATATACAGTTGGTAAATATTTTTTCCCATTCATTTTTTCCCAGGCTGTCTCCCTGCTCTCTTGATGGTTTCTTTTGCTTTGCAGAAACTCATTAATTTGATGAGGTCCCAATTTTATATCTTATTTCTTAAGGTATTGGGCTGTAGGATTCTGAATAGGAATTGGTTCCTAGTTCCAATTTCCATAAGGGTATCTCCTGCACTTTCTAAGATTCTTATAGTTTGAGGTTTACATTTAGGTTTTTGATGCATTTAGAATGAATTTTTGTGTATGGTGATAGATAGGGGTCCTGTTTCAATCTTCTGCATGTGGTCAGCCAGTTTTCCCAGCACCATTTACTGAACAGGTTTCTTCTCTCCCCAGTGGTTGTTGTTGGAGTCTTTGCCAAAGAAGAGATGGTTGAGGAATTGAGGCTTTGCTTCCAGAATCTCTATCCTGTTCCATTGGTCTATTTGGCTGTTCTTGCACCAATACCAGGCTATTTTGATTACTGTAGCATTATAGTAACTTTTGAAGTCTGGAAGTGTGATACCTCG
>NW_007251092.1:192718-219860 GCF_000164805.1 Carlito syrichta
TGCCTTTTGCACATTTATTTTGTACCCTGAGACTTTGCCAAGGTCTTTTATCAGTGCAAGCAGATTTTTGACAGATTCTCTTGGATTTTCATGGTATAGGAGCATATCATCAATAAAGAGTGATAACTTGACTTACTCTTTTCTTATTTGGATACCTCTGATTTCCTTCTCTTGTCTAATTGCCTATGCTAGGACTTCCAACACAATATTGAACAACAGGGTTGAGAGTGTGCAGACTTGTCTTGTTCCAGTTTTCAGGGGAAATGTTTCTAGTTTCTGTCCATTTAGCAATATGTTAGCAGTGGGTTTGTCATAGATGGTTTTTACTATTTTGAAGTATGTTCCTTCTATACCTAGGTGTTTAAGGATTTTTATCAAGAAGAGATGCTGGATTTTATCAAAAGCTTTTTCTGCATCTAATGAGATAATCATGTGCTTCTTGTTTTTACATCTGTTGATGTATTTAATGGCATTTATGGTCTTGCGAATGTTGAACCAGCCCTGCATCATGCGGATGAAGCTTACTTGGTCAGGTTGAATGATTTTTGAGATGTGTTTCTGGATCCAATTTGCTAGAATATTGTTGAGGATTTTTGCATCTATGTTCATGAGGGATTTTGGCCTGTAGTCTCTTTCTTTGTTGGATACCTACCCGGCTGAGTATCAGTGTGATGTTAGCTTCATAAAATGATTTGGGGAGAATTCCATCTTTCTCAATTGCCTGGAATATTTTCAGTAAGATTGGTAACAGCTCCTTGTACATTTTGTAGAATTCTGCTGGAAAGCCATCCGGTTCAGGGCTTTTTTGGTAGGTAGTTTTCGTATGACAGAGTCAATTTCCTGGGTTGTTACTGGTCTATTTAGTGTCTTAATGTCTTCTTGTTTTAACATGGAGAGGTTTGTGTGATGTCAAAAAGTACTCCATTTCATCTAGGTTACACGTTTCTTTCCATATAAGTGTACATAGTAATCTCTGATAATCCTTTGTATTTCTTTGGGGTCAGTTGTAATTTGATTTTTTGCATTTCTGATTTTGTTTATTTGGGGTTTTTCTCTCTTTTTCTTGGTCATTCTGGCTAGGGACCCATCAATCTTGTTAATTCTTTCAAAGAACCGGCTTTTTGTTTTGTTGATGTTTTCTATGGTATTTTTGTCTTCTATGTCCCGTATTTGGGCTCTTATTTTTGTGATTTGGATTCTTCTGCTAAAATTGGGGTTTTGGTGGTCTTCTCTTTATAGCTCCCTTAGGTTATTTGTTAGGCTCTCCATTCGGGATTGCTCCATTTTCTTGATGTGTGTTCATAGATATATAAATTCCCCTCTTAAAACTGATTTTATGGCCTCCCAGAGGTTTTTGTAAGATATGTCTTCATTTTCATTTGTTTCCAGGAATCTTTCAATTTCATCTTTGATTTCAGTGTTGATGCAATCATTGTTCAGCATCATGCTATTTAGTGTCCATATCTTTGTGGGTTTTGGGGAAATGCTGTTGGTTTTGATATTTATTTTTATTCCACTGTAGTCTGAGAATGTGCATGTCAAGGTTTCAACCTTATGGAATTTGTTTATGCTTGATTTATGGTCAAGGATGTGATTGATCTTGGAGTATGTTCCATGTGGTGATGAGTAGAATGTATATTATTTGGTTGCTGGGTGGAATAATCTTTAGGTATACACTAAGTCCATTTGGTCAAGTGTCAAGTTTAGGTTCTGGATCTCCTTGTTGATTTTTTTGCCTTGATGATCTATCTAGTGCTGTCAGTGGGTATTTAAGTCCCCTGCTATAATAGTGCCAGAGTCAATATCTTCTTTTAGTTTTTTTAGTAATTGTTTAGTAGCTGATGCTCCTGTGTTGGGTGCATATGTGTTTAGGATGAACATTTATTGTTGATTAATTAAATCTTTTATCATTATGTAGTGTCCTTTTGCTTCTTTTTAAATTTTTGATAGCTTAAAGGTTGTTTTCTCTGATATTAAGATTTCTACTCCTGCCTATGTTTGTGATCCATTTTCCTGGAAACTCGTTTTCCATCCTTTCATTTTGAGTCTGTGTGCGTCCTTTGAAGTGAGATGAGTCTTCTGGATGCAGCAAATAAAGGGGTCATAGTTTCTTATCCAGTTCACCATTTTGTGTCTTTTCTGTGGTGCGTTTAGTTCACTCATATTCAAGATAATGTAGGAGTTTATCCCTGTCTTGAGGTTCTTATAGAGTTATTGAAATGTAGGAGTTTATCCCTGTCTTGAGGTTCTTATAGAGTTGTTGTATTTTTCCTTTTTATTTATTGTCTTTCCTTTGTTTTTTGGGATGATTCATGTGTGTTTTCCATCTTTTCCCTGTATTCTTGTGAAGAATATTGTCATTCTTTTCTCCTTTTCTTCTCTGTTTAATACTTTCTTAAGTGTTTCTTGTAGAGGTGGTCGGAAGGCAGCATAAGTTCTTAGGGATTGAATGTGGGAAAGATTTTAATTCTCCCTCACTGATGAAGCTTAGTTTTGCTGGGTAGGTTATTGGTTGAAATTGTTTATCTTGTAGAACTTTGAAAATTGGGCTCCAAGCTCACCTAGCCTGAAGGGTTTCTGTAGATAAACCTGCTGCTATTCTAATTGGTCTCCCCTGGTAGGTAGTCTGACTTTTTCCTCTTGTTGCCTTTAGAATATTTTCTTTTATACATACTTTGTTTAGGCAAGTTATTATGTGTCTGGGAGTTGGTCTTCTCATCTGTTGTCTTGCAGGGGTTCTCTGAATCTCTTGTGTTTGAATTTTTGCATCACTGAGGAGATGAAAGAAGTTTTCTCTAATAATTTCATGGAATGCTTGTTCCAGTGTGGTCACTGTCTCTCTTTCTGCCTCAGGAAGTTCAATTACTCTTAGGCTCGGTCTCTTGAAGTAATCTTTCATCTCTTGAAAGTTTTGTTCTCTTTTTAAGCTTCTTTTCTGTTTTTGACAGTATGGATTAGTTCTATATTTTGGTCTTCAAGCTCTGAGATTCTTTTTTCTGCTTGGTTAAACCTGCTTTCCATGCTTATTAGTTTACTATTTATTTCAATCACAGTATACTTTACTGCTGTTATTTCAGTTATCAACTCCTTCCCATTTTCCTCTTATCTCTCCTCAATTCTTTTTATTCTCTCTATTAATGTCTTGATGTCTGTTTTTGTCATTTGTGAGCAGTCATTCTGGGGGTTCTTCATTGTTTGCATTCCAAAGTCTGTTTTCTCAGTATCTGACCTCTCAGAACTCTGGGTAAAACCTATATTCTTCTTTTTGTTTTTCTTCATTTGTGTATATTTTCCTTCCCACTTTTCCTTTTCCCATTTCCCCTTTAATTCTATTGTTCAGGGGTGGAGGGGTTACTTTTACTTCTGTTTGTTCAATCTCCTATTCTTACTTATGTATATCCTCTGACCTGTCTAACTCTGGAGCTGGACTGTAGGTTGGGGGTGATTCTTTTTGCAGTTTTGAGGTTCAATTGAGGGGGGAGCAGTGATTCAGAATCTATCTACAAATCAGTACCCACTGACAGGTGTTTGGATAATTTGGAACCCACTTTCCACCGCCTTGCAATCTGTCCATGCAGTGTGATTATAGGTTTACTCCCTGAAAGCAAAATTAGGTTAAAAAAAAAAAGAGGAAAGAGAATGGAGCAGGAAGTATAGGAAAGAGGGAGGTGGAGAGAGAGAGGAGTAAGAAGGAAAATAGACAAACATACCTACTAACAAATGAAAAGAGACAATGAGACCAATACGAGTAAAACAACAACAACAAACAAACCAACAACCATACGAAAAATCTAAAACATACATTCATACAAACATACAAGCTAAACAACCTCCTTATTGTTGTGCTATTCTGCTATACAAAGATAGGGTCTAATGAGAAAAAAATATAGAATAGAATAAAGTCAGTAAACTAACAGAACCAAAGCAGGTATGAAAACGTTATTGATAACAGTAGGAGGAGAAGGAAAACAAGATGAGTAAGACAAGCAAAGAAAAATAATAATAATTAAAACAGGGAACCAAGCATACTCTGAAACTTTTCCTTTAAGTCCAATGTCCTTTCAGCTCTGATTTCCACCTCTCTTTGAAGGCTGGTAGATTTGTTCACAATTAGGATCAGTTGCCCCTGGCCTGCTGTGGAGGGTGGTTCAGATCTGGACTGCCCGCCAAATCTGCCACTCAGATCTGGCCTGTGTCTATTTAGCATGGGGGAGGAGCTTCTCTCTTCATTTTGATGTTGTTACCTTGGATCTCGAGCTGGGAGGTGGACCTAGCAGATGGAAGCTGACCTCTTTTCCGCTGTAGCTGGAGACTGCCAGGTGATGCAGGCTGGGCTGGGTGGAAGTTGGAGGCCGCCCAGGGTGGGAGGGAGCAGGTAACAGTAGCAGAGGTGGCAGCCATCGCTCCACAGTGCATGGGAGGATCTCCACAAGCCTGGCCCCAGGTGTGGGGGAGCATGGTAGTGGTGGTGACAGTCTCAGTAGTGCAGTGCCTGGATGGGGGGGGTTTCACAGTCCCGTAGTCATGAATTGCATCAGGCAAAGGCAGGACTGCAGCTGTGGCAGTGGCAGCGACTGCTGTGGCTGAGGCGGCAGCTGGGACAACCAAGGTGGCAACCAGCAGTGTTTGAAGAACAGGCTACAAGCAATGGGATCTGCAGCCCCCGTGGGAGAGCAAGAGTCTTTATACATTCTCTTTCGCAGAGGGTCTCATAGACCAAACTGCCCTGTCACCATCTTGCTAGATGTCTCATTTTGTTAGTTCTTGATGCTGCATTACTCTCCAAAGTGTACATCTACATTTAACTTAATTATTGTAGTGATGAAAACCTAGATTACTGGTAACTTCCTGATATTGCTAATAACATTAGGATAAACACCTACACACATAATGCCAAGAGAATAATAATCAGAGAGAGAGAGAGAGAAGGGGGGGGGGGAGAGAGACCACCATACATACATATATATAGCTTTTGTATACATATTCCTACTCAGGAATTAAATATTCACAGATTATGTGAATTCATAATTTTCCTTCACACTAACATATTCACTTAAATATATAGCTCAGCTGTAACACTAGACGTTTATAGAAGATTTTTTTAACTGCTATATCTATTCAAATAGCTAAAATTAAAAAGATAAAAAATACCAAAGTTTCCATTTTCCTCAATCTTACCAATATATGACATTATTTGGATTTATAATGTCTGTCATTTTAGACTGAAGTCTAAAATGTTATTCTTGTTAACTTTCCAACAATAGTCCCTTGATGCTTTTAGATATTCCAGTATCATTCTCTACTTCCTCTATATGAAAACATTTCTATTGTGTCACTCAATTAACTAAACTATTACTTTGATGTAATCATTCAAATTGATATTTATAGAAATGGTTTTTTGATCATTGCTTCAAATATATTATTCCATACCTAGGCTACAAGAATATTTTCCTACATTTTCTGCTACTAGCTTAGGATAGTTACATAATGATGTGATACATAGATAAATTTTTATTTCACCTCAGTTTCTAAAAGCTTTTCAATTGATTGTGGGGCCAACTTCATTACATGCAGTATATATAGACACACACATATATACACAAATTTACACATCTATACAAATATAGGCATATATATCATGCACATTTATGCTGGTTAATGTGTTATACTTTAATAAGACAAATCATCCCTACTTTCTCATTACTAGTGTACATTGATAATTTTAATAAACATTGCTACTTTTGTCGTGAAAGTCTCCAATCATTAGGAAAAGGATAAACAAATGACAAATAAATACAAAATTAAAAAACAAAAATTTTAAATTAATGAAGACAATGTCAATCTATAACAGAGAATAATACTTAGTCACCCTACTTCAACATGGTGATTAAAGAACATTTTGTCTTTTGCAATGAATTTAAATTTAAAAGATAAAACGTAGTCAGACATATAAAAACAAATAGAACTAGCCCTGAAAAATGGTCTCAATATTTAAATTACAAAAAAAAAAATTAAAAGGCAAAAACAACCTAGATCCTGAGACTCATATAACAAGAGAGAAGTGTTTTTTTGCTATTGGGGGGTCCGGGGGAGGGTTGTTTCATGTATTTCTTTTCTTTTAAGTAAATGAAATAGTTTAAGCACAAAAATGACGTGTGTGTGTGTGTGTGTGTGTGTGTGTGTGTGTGTGTGTGTGTGTTACTTTTACAGAAAAAAATAATTTTATGTGAGAAACATGGATTAGACAAGGTATGGAGAGGTAGAGTGCTAGAATAGCTGAATAAGTTAACATTTTATGTTGATTTAGACTAGAATTCTGACAATGAGGATCAAAACAAGTAAGAATAAATGAGACATATTTTAATATAAAAAGTGAAGAGGCAATAATAAGACAGATGGTAATGATAAAGAATTAATCAAGAAGTTTCTGAGATTTTTAACTCGATCAGTTGGGTAGATGATAAGGACATTCATATAATGGAGAAAGACTGAAGAAAGTACAGATGAGATGTCATCAGACAAAGCAGTTCCATTTTGGACATATTAAGGTGAAGTTGTTGAGGCAGTAGTCAAATAAAATGGCCCGAGGAGTGAATAGAAAGAAAATATATTGAATTGGCTTGAATACATAGCACTCTTGAGAATATCTGTTACTAGGTTCATTTAAAAAAAGTATCACACAAGTACTGTGGCACAACTTTTGCTCCACTTTGCTGTCACTTAACTACAGAAGAGCATTACCTGAAGAAGGAAGGGAGGGAAAAGAACCGCCAATTAATCATCCCAATTCAAAGGTTCAAAGTCATTTAAGGGAAAGAACACTGAACTGAATCTGAAACTGAATTTATAGCAAACAGCAGTTTTTAAAATAGAAAGCAACTCAAAAATGATAGGTTCTTCTTGCAATGTCATTATAGACAAGAAAGAATGATTATACAATATCATTAAATCAGATAAAACACTTTAGATCTATATCCCAGTTATTCAAGGTACCTCAATAAGTAGTAAGGAGTTTTATTGTTGAGATGTTATTTAATATTGATTTGTGAAGTTCTGTTCCTGTCATAATATTAATTGTTATCTAGTTGTTTTGTGTATTTGTGCATCTCCCTCCCCCCCCCCCCGCTTCTCTGGGTGGTTTGATGGGATTCTGTCATGTCGTCACTTGATTTGATTCTCTGTCTCCTTTGTGACAGTGTTTCTGTGAGAATTTTAGGCTCTCATGTTTTTTTTTATGATGGCAAATGTCAGCCTTTTATTTCTGTGTTTAGAACTCTTGAGTATTTCTTGTATGGCTGTAGTAGTTGTGATTAACTCCCTCAACATTTGGTTGTCTGTGAAAAAATGTATTTCCCCTTCATTTAAAAAAGTTTCCTCTTGCAGGATATGAAATTTGTGATTGTCAATTTTTGTTTTTGTCTTTCTTTGAGTACCCTGAAAAATTATATGCCAATCTCTTCCAGTTTATAAGATTTCTGCTGTGAAGTCTGCTGTTAGTCTGGTGGAATTTTCTTCATGGGTGACTGGATGTTTTTTCTCTTGCTAATTTTTGACATTTTTTCCTTCATTTTAGTCTTAAGACAATCTGATGAATGTCTAATTATATTGTGGAGAAGTTCATCTTGCAATGTATGTTCTGAGGCTTGCTGAGCCTTTTATCTCTGAGTGTCTAAATCTCTTGGTAGACAAGGGAAGTTTCCATCAAGAAATTACCTAAATAGGTTTTCTAAACTTGTGATTTTTTTTCTCTCTTGGAAATGCCAGTGATTTATAAGTCCAGTTGCTTTATACTGAATTTATAAGTCCAGTAGCCCCATACATTTAGATGACTTTGTTTATTATTTAAGTATTTTTTTAATTACTTTTTTTTTTTTTTGAGTTGGAGTCTCACTCTGTCACCCAGACTGGAGTGCAGTGGCCACTCCTGGCCACCACAGCCTCGACCTGCTGGGCTCTGGCGATCCTTCTGCCTCAGCCTTCCAAGTAGCCAGAATTACAGGCATGCACTACCATGCCCGGCTGATTTTTGATTTATTGTAGAGATGAGGTCTCACTGCCCAGGTGGGTCTCGAACCCGCGGGCTCAGGCAATCCACTCACCTCAGCCTCCCAAAGGCGTGAGATTACAGGCTGAGCCACCGAACCCGGCTGAGAAAATAGTTTTAAACTCTACATCTGAAATGGAACTGAATTATAGAATATACAGAAAACTCAAAGAACTCAACAGAAAACACACACACACACAATACTATTACCAAGTGGGCATAGAACATGAATAGACATTTTCCAAAATAATACATAAAAATAGCCAACAAGTATATGAAAAAATGTTCAACAATACTAATCATCAGAGAAATTCAAATTAAAATCACAGTGAAGAATGATGTTGGTAATTAATGGATATTGCATTGAATTTGTAGATTGCCTTTGGTAGAATGGACATTTTAGCAATGTTGATCTTCCTATCCATGAGCATAGAATAGTTTTCCATTTGTTTGTGTCTTCTTGGATTATTTGAGCAGTGTTTTGTAGTTTTCATTGTAAAGGTATTTCACTTCTCCAGTGAGGAAGGTGTTGAGGTATTTCTTTTTTTGTGGCTATTGTGATTGGGATTGTGCTTTTTATTTGTTTCTCTGCCTGCACATATAAACTTCACAGCAACTTGGATGGATTTAGAGTCTATATTACTCAGTGATCTATCACAGAAACAAAGAGCGGAACTTGATATATATATATATACAATACTATAGAAAGGAACTGGCAGTAGCGGGATACTATTTGGTGGGGGATGGGGCACAACATCAATAAAAGTACCTGATTTCAAACCAGGTAAAGTGGGGACCAAAGAGAGACCCAAAATTTACTAGTATGATCACCTAATTGTACCCTATATCTTTAAAATAAATAGTTTTTAAAAATCACAGTGAAATATTATCTTACACCAGTCAGAATAGCTATTATTAAAAGGACACACACACACACACACACACACACACACACACACACACATTTTGGTGAGGATATAGAGAAAAAATGGTCAAACACTGTTGATAGAAATGCAAATTATTGCAACCTTTGTGAAGAATATTGCGGGGGTCAGAACTTATGACGAAAATAATATACTTGGACACCTACTTGCAGGCCAGATGCCTGCAAGAGAATACTATGAATATTTTGTAGATAACTAAAAATAGAACTTTTATTTGATACAGCAATCCTATTACTGGGTATCTATCTCAAGAAAAAGATATTATTATACCAAAAGAATACCTGCATTTGTATGTGCATTACAGCACTATTCATAATAGCAAAAATATGGAATCAATCTAAGTTACTAACAAGGGATAATTAAATTAAAAAACTAAAGTATAGTCCGGGCTTGGTAGCTCAGGTTGTAATCCCAGCACTTAGGGAGACCGAAGCGAGAGTATTGCCTGAGACCATGGGTTCTAGACCCACCTGGGCAACTTGGCGAGACTGCCTCTCTACAATAAATAAAAAATAATTAGCTGGGCATGGTAGCATGTGCCTGTAGTTCCAGCTATTTGGAAGGCTGAGGCAAAAGGATCACAGGAGCCCAGCAGGTCGAGGCTGCGGTGGCCAGGAGCGTGCCACTGCCCTCCAGCCTAAGTGACAGAGTGAGACTCCAACACACAAAAAACCCCAAAAAACCCAAAAAAACTAAAGTATAAATACAATCTAGTACTATTCAGACATAAAGAAAAATAAAATAATGTTTTTAAAGCACTACTGATGGGACCATTTCTTAAGTAAAATAACTCAGGAACAAAAAAGTCAAATACTACATATGCTCTCTTATAAGTAGGAACTGAATAATATGTACACATGGATATAGAGTGTAGAATAACAGACACTAGAAATTCTGAAGGCTGGAAGGGTGGGAAGAGAGTGAGGGATGAGAAATTATTTAACGAATGCAATGTACCTTATGCAGGTGGTAGGTACACTAATGACTTTGGCTTCGCCAGTATGCATTATATTAATGTAACAAAATTGCACCGGCACCCCTTATATTTATTTTTAAAATACTGTCTAATTGTTTTTCTTTCTACTGATGATTCCTTGGCATAGATTCCTTGAAAATATGGTTTCAACTGTACTGTTCATAGTAACGATTGTCCACAAATAGATTTTTTTTGCAATATAAATTTATAGATACCAACAGTAGCACAGATAGTTATTTCTCAAGAAAAAATAGCCTTATCAAATATTTCTGAACAAAATAACACATCACCATCACTTGTATAATTTAGTATGTTATATAGACGACTGGTAGAAAAACTTTTTTGATTTATGGCATGAGACAGAGGAAATGAACTGAATTTCCAAATTTGTTGAAATAAAAAATATAAAATTATGATAAGAATGAAAATGGGCAGAACAAAAGATATTGTTATTGTGACTACTGGAGTCATATAAGCTTTTTCAACCAGTTACATAGATACAAAAAAAAAATTGTTAGTAGTGAGGTGTCTACGTTGAATAAAGATAGCTACAATGTTATCCAAAGTTTCTAGAATAAATCATAACCGATTGATAGTCCTTCTCAAAATCACCTATCCTCTTTGAATCACATAAGTTGTAGAATTTTGTTGTTATTCTGTAGGGGTTTTCTGAAATACTATACCTTCAGCTATTATTAATTGCATCCCTAATGTATCAGGAGCTATATATTTTCAGAAGCAACATGTAACCTTGTCAGAAACACTGCTTTATAAAGTTGATTTTTTATCTTGAGTGCTAGTTATTGATCCAAATGCCATAAACAACCTGAGTTTAAACTTGTTTCTCATTTATCTTCTATAGTTTTTCTTTACTGCACAGGGGAAAAAAGCAATGGAGAGCATTTGGAATGCTGGACTGCTGCAAGAACTGTTAACACTGAGTGCAGCAGCACAAATAACTATACAACGAGAAATGGCTGATGCCTGGCTTAGTCACAAGCTTTAAATGTCTTGCTACTTCTTCACAAATCTATGAAATACATTTATTTACACATATTAGTTCTTAAAATGTTCTTCCACTGGCAGAAAAAAGCTTAAATTGACAACTATTTTTGGAAGCTTTTAGTGATTTCCTTGGATATTACATTATTTTGAATGACCAAAATCTCATTGTTTATCATAGATCTCCTAATTTCCCTTTATGTTTTATTCGGAAAGAACTGCATAATTCTCTACATCCTCAAGGTTTAAACATCATCTGTCTGTGTCAAGTTTTTGAGCATCTGGGGTCACTCTTTGCTTTGTGCAGCTCTTTCCATTAAAGAGAAAGAAAAATTAATCTGGTCATGGGTGATGGCTCACATTTATAATCTATAATTTCAACACTCTTGGAGATCAAAGAGGGAGAATCACTTTAGCCCAAGAGTTTGAGACCAGTCTAGGCAACATAAAGAGAAGACATCTCTACAGAAAACCCTCAAAAGTAGCTGAGTACGGTGGTGGGGCATGCCTGTAGTCCCAGCTACTTGGAAGGCTAAGGCAGAATAATCAACTGAGCTCAAGAGGTGAAGACTGAGGTAAGCTATGATCATGCAACTGCACTCCACCTTGGGTGACAGAGTGAGACTCCACTCAAAAAAAAAAAAAAAAAGTATGCATAAGACAGAAAGAAAGGAATTTATGAACCTTTTGAATATTAGCAGAGCTCACTAGCCTGCTTTTTGTACTTTCTCCTAAAACTCTCACTAACTAAAAATACTGGAATGCTCATGGTTAGAAATTATCAGTGCAAAAATAGCAGGACACGTGCTAAGTTCAAAAGGCTAGTGCATTATATCTAACTATCTTATGTTGATAGAGCTGGAGATTATATAATCATAGAGACTAGTGCAAAGGACAGAAATAGTAGGCATTTGGGAAAAGGGAAAAGAACTTGCTATAAGTCAAAGCTAATAATTAAAGAGGCAATCTGAGAGGAGCAATTTTGAACAATGGCAAATCCAAGGGGTAGCACCTGAATGTGCAGCCAAGTTATTGTGGAGTTGAAAGATGTTGTGGCACCATAAATTAAATAGATAAAAAAAAATGATTACATAAATATGCATATATATGTATATATGTATATGTATATGTCATTATTCCAAGGAATAGACTAGAACTGAAGAGTCAAGAAGGTTTTCAGGAATTTGAAGACATAGAAAAAAATCAGTTATTTAGATGACTGACAAGTAAGTCGAGACAATCAAACAACATAGCAGGTACTCGAAAAGTTTTCTTTAGTTTTACTATAATTCTCAGGTAAAAAAATAAAATTAGACCTTTTTATGAAGATAATATTTTATTCCATTTACACTACCATAAATCTACCTCTTTCGTCAGAGACCTGCTTCTCAAGGGCTCTTAATGTCACTTGTCATTTAACAGAGTTTGTGTTACTGTGTTGGCTTAAAGTCATGTTCAATTTTCACAGTCCCTTTATTACTAATCAGTAGGTATCTCAAGAGACAGATCCTCATACCTTCTCTTATAAAAAAAAAGAGCTAATGGCTTTTACAGCCATTGCAAAAGCAAGTAATGTATGATAGAAAAAGCTATCTGATTGTTTCAGCCAATTTAAATTAAATTGAAATCCCGTTATATGAAACTCTGGCAGAATGTGCTATAAAAAGTTAAGGTACTTCAGTATTAAATATAGTGTTAGTTTGAAAAAATAACAACATACTCTCTGATTTTCATTCATCAGTTAAGTTTCTATTTTTTTTTCCTTTTAAATCTGTGGTCCCATGATTCATAATCTACATTACTTCACTTATTTTCTTTACTTTGTTAAAATAATTTCTTACCGGGTAATAATAATAACCAAAAATAGAATGGCAGTACAGTCAGTTCATTATATGAAAACTTACATATATCTTGCAATATTGAAGATTCAGGGGGGTTGGTAGCCATATAAATGTCATTATTAGTGAGGTATCTATTTAATTACCAATATTAATCTTCCAATTTCCCTCCAAATATTTTTTCTATCTGAGAATTATAAAATACATTTTAATATGTTTTGAGAAGTAGGAGAAACACAGATTTTACATGAGAAGGGAAGTAAAGATTCTAATACTTATTGTTTGTGTTGAAATACTTAAATAATTCAGTATTTTATTTAGTCAAATAAGATGGCATTTAGAAGACCCAGAGACTTAGAGAAAGCATGCATTTAGTGAAGTTTACAACAATTATAGCACTGACTTATTGTCAGGAATTATGCCAAGTAGTCCTCATACATAAGACTAATTTAATACTCTCCACAACTCTATGCTTTGGATATTATTCCATCTTGCTGTTCAGAAAACAGCCTTCTAAAAGTGAAGCAACATATCCAAGATTTCACAAGAGATTTAGAATTAAAATTCAAAGTGCAACCTTCTAAGTAGCTAGAACTACAGGCATGCACTATAAAAAAAGGAAAAAAAAATCCAAAGTGAATTATCATACTTATAGTTCTTGCTCCCAATTATATTGTATTACTTATTTGTTTAAAAAAAATAGGAGTGCAATCCTGTGCTAGAAGATCTTTACAAAGGTACATATCAACTAAAGTCACGTATTTAATCTCCTGTTTTTAGCAGCTTGACAAATTTTATTAAGAAATTTAATCATCAGTTTGATTCCACAGTGAAGATTGTTTCCCCCTGTAATTCATGCCTATTGGTGATATAACAAAGCTAAATATCTTATATTTTTCAAAAATGAACACACTAATTTGCTTGAAATGATCTTTGAAAAGATAATTCATGTAGTTTCAATAGTGATTTATTAAGCATATCCAGTCAGATACCTAAGTACATGTTTCTGCTAAAAATACATATTTAGTCATAAAACTTTATTTTTATATAATTTGTAACATATATCTAAAAATTTATGCAGGAAATATTTATTCTATCTATAAGGAATTCCTTTTTAAAATCATCCTAAAATTATCATGAGCATCATTGTTTTTATACAAGCATGAAGTATTTGTTGTTTCTTTATTTAAACTATTAAAACAGTTGTCCAGATTTCTCTTATGTTTTTTTTTGAAGTGAGAAATTATTGTTTGCATATATATGTGTTAAACTTTCTCAATAAAACATCATTAAGAGCTTTTTCCTTTTCTTTCCTTTTTTTTTTTTTTTTGAGTCGAGGTCTCACTCCGTTGCCCAGGCTGGAGAGCAGTGGCATAATCACAGCCACCCCAGCAACGACCTGCTGGGCTCTGGCAATCCTTCTGCCTCAGCCTTCCAAATAGCCGGAACTACAGGCTTACGCAACCATGCCTGTATAATTTTATTTATTGTAGAGAGGAGATCTTGTCCAATTGCCTGGGCTGGTCTCAAACCTGCAGACTCAGGCAATCCATTTGCCTCAGCCTCCCAAAGTGCTGGGATTACAGGCTGAGCCACTGAGACCAGCAAGAGCTTTTTTATTAAGAAGTTTTAGTGATAAAATCTCAAACTAATCAATTCCTTATACCACAATTTTTAATTTTGGGGGGTATTCAAGAAATCTGACAAAGAAGGTCTTGAAAATTACTTTTCCCAATTTCATTTTAAGCTTGCATGTGTTTATTTCTTTTAAACTGTATCTATTGATAATAAATTACTACAAAAATAGCACTTTAAAATACCAGCTCTTTATTATCTTATATTCTCTGTGGTAAGACAACTGAGCATGGCTTAGCTAGTTCCTCTGCATTTCATAAGGCTGCAATCAAGGTGTCAGCCAGGCTGCATTCTCATGTGGAGGCTCTACTAGGAAATAAGTCACTTCTAAACCAATTTACTGACAAATTCATTTTCTTGTAGCAGTATGACTGAAGGGACAGCTTCTTGCAGACTGGAGGTGGGAGACTTGCTCAGGTCCTAGAGACTGGGGTTCCTTGCCGTATGAACTCTCCCAACATGGACACTTTATCAAATCTGCGAGGAGAATCCCTAGAACAGGTTCACCAGATGTTTCCATCCGTAATGTAGCACAATTACAGAAGTGACATCTATCTTCTATAGGTTAGAAGTAAATCACAGACCCTGCTCCTGTAATGGCATGAACGCTGGGAAGCAAAGATCATGGGTGGCACACTTAGAATCTCTGTTCTTTACACTAAGTATAAACAAATATAGCCTTAAAAGGTATTTTAAAATATGTGCTCCTAGAAATTTAAGAGGCAATTAAAATTTGTTTAGAGTTCAGGACATTAAAACAGTCATAACTAAGTGATGCTAAGTTAGAGGGAAGGCATTATATTTTGAAATGCTAACCCTCAACATTCCAGTGTTTAATTACAATAATTCTAAGTTTATTACAGACATAATAAAGTAATGCGTTTTTGTTGCTTGACTTGTAGAATAGAATTCTAAAACTGCATTTGCTTGTGGTTTGGGAACATAAGTCTAATTAAATCCTAGCAGTGATTATTTATGAATCAGTAAATCAGTTACTGACTTACTGATGGACTAAATACATTAATTTTTAAAAAATGAAATTTGTATACATGGCATACATATTCACACTCTTTCCTGCCATACATATAACTAAATAGAGATGATTTATGAATTTTTATAATTATTAATCGGGGTCTAATAAAAGCCCTAATTTGGATTTCTTAATACTACAAACCTGTTTAATTTTGATTACTCATTGAACTTAAAGACTGAGGGGAAAAAGTTTTAAAGATTTTAGTCTAAAAATTGCATAGAAATATAATAAGGAGGGGGAGAAAACTTAAAAGAAGAAAAAAAGGACTTAAAATATAAGAACAAGCAACACTTCCTGAAACCTGTCATGATGGAAAGATAAAAAAGCCAAAGTCCTTTCTACATTGCTACCTGATAAAAGGATTATAGGATTAAGATGATTCTGGAAAACAAAAACGAAAAGAACACCAGTGAAATATGATAAAGAAAAAGAAGCCATAATGTCTAAAACAGTCCCTTAATACTTAAAGAAGATCACTTATTTCTTATTATAATTCTTTAACATAGTATAGTAATCAGCCATTAATTGTTGTATACAGATTACTGAAATTTATTGGAATTAATAAATAATTTATTGGAATAAATAAATGAATATGATTATTGCCTGTTTCCTCTCACTAAATCAAAAGCTTTACAGAAAATATTCTCTTATTAGAAAATATTATCTTCTGCAGTTTTTAAGTGAAGTGGCTTAACTGGATGGCTCAGGCTTTTTAATGAGTCATTTGAAGTCATCCTAAAGCTTGAATGGGACTGGAGAATGACCTTCCATTCACTCCCTTGGCTGTTAACTGGAGGTCTTGATTCCACTTGGGCTTTTGGTGGGAAGCCTCAGTTCCCAAGAATGACTCTTCATGAGTACATGGCAACTAACTTAAGCAAGTGATAGGAAAGAAAAAATATATACATGCCTTGTATAATCTAATATCAGGAGTGACATATCATCGCTATTGTCACATTTTCTTGGTTACACAGACAAAAGATATTTCTCTATGGGAAAAGACTATATAAGAATTTAAACATAACAAGTGACAGGGGATGTCTTAAGGGTGGATATTATATTTAGATTTTATTCAATGCCTTTCTTATTAGATTATTGACTAGAAATATTTTGCTGAGTTGAGAACAGAAATATCTTCAAAACATATCCATCATATGACATAAAGACAGAGAAATTTAGATATAAAAGGAGATGGTTTCGTTAGATTTATAATTTGTTCTATAAAAATTAGATGTAGTACATTTGAATAGTTTTATCAAAAATCAGGAATCAGTTAGACAACCAAATAGTAAAAGTTGTCTTAAATACTGATGTGAGAATGATACTTTTAAGGTTTATCTGTATGCCTAACATTATATTCCCTTTCACATTTCTGCTTCCAAAAATTTGATAAATAGAATGTATTCTGAACTCACCACAGTCTCAGAATGAAGGTAGCAGGAATTTATAAAAACAAAATAAATTAAAATTTCTATAGCAATATATTATTATTAATATATAATATCAATATATTAATATATTATTATCAAAATGTATATTAATATTTTATGTAAGAAAGAAGGGGCATTCAGAGCACTATTAATGTAGGAAAAAATACACAAATATTCTAGACCTGATTTATAATTATGTATTTAATATATTTAAAAGTATTACCACATCATCATGACAATATTATTTGTTTGATAATTAAAATCATGTTTGCTATATGACAGAAAAATTAATCAGTAGTTAAAATTTAAATAGTTTTTGCAAAATATTTTAACAATAATCTTTTAAAAGCACTTTTATAGTTGATTCTATATAGATCCTCCTACACAAAGGAAATTATGTTAAATTTTATTTTAATCAAAGTGTTTCTATGACACATTCAATATCTAGGTTACTTCTCTTTTTTACTGACCCTATTCATTCATTCATACATTTTTTTTTCACTCATGCATAGATTTATGTATTCATCTAACAATGATTTATAAAGCTCCCACTCTCTGTTGGATACAGTTCTAAGGACTGAAAATGTAGCAGTGAATAAAATAGAAAAAAAATTGCTATTCTCATGTGGCTTCTGTTTTAGTGAGAGGAAGCAGGCAATAAGCATATTCATAAGTAATATACACGTTAGTTTGCAGAGTAATAAGTTACTTGGAGGAACTAAAACCAAAAAGTGAAAAAGACACTATTCAGGATAGGTAAAATGTTATACAAATCATTGGGCAAGACCCTGTGTGGTTATCTAAGAAAATACTGTTACAAACAGAGGAGAGGTGTTAAGGGGTGAACATTCCTGGGATGTAAGGAAGGTAAAGTCGAAGAGACTGACTGGAATAGAGAGAGCAAGAGAGAAAAAAGTGGGAAGTAAAGTCAGAATTGGATGATCATTTTACAGTCTAGGCCACGATTAAAGATTTTGTTTTGTTTTCTTCTGAATAATAAGAAAAACCATTGTTTGGGTTGAGGAAAGGGCAACAAAAAAATAGTAACAAATCTGTTAAAATACCCTGGTAACAGATGATGATGACCTGTGGTATTAGTAGTAACTAATTTGTAGACTTAATATAGCTCCAGTTAAAGCCCCAACACATTTTTTGTAACGTGACAAAGACTTTTACATAAGTTATGAAGGAAAAAAAGGGTAAAAAGTAACAAAGTGTCTGATGAAGAAGAACAGGAAAAGTTCTTGTGATGCTTAATATCAATAATGGTTGTGAAGATGTAAATAAAATAAAAGCAGCAAAGTGATACTAGATGCTATGTAAGTAAGAACAGATGATGGGAGTAACATAGCAAGAAAGATGCTAATTTTAGCATTGACCTTTGTATATGAATGTATTTCTATGAACTACGATTATATTTTATTTTCTACAAAACTGCAGTAAATAAAATGAAATGTTGACATAATAAAATACTTGATCTGCTAAAATAAATTAGATTGTATGCCTGGGTTATCTCTCTAATATAATTGTTTTTTATTGCATTGTGATATGTTTTGTCAAGTTGTAGCAAAAGAGATAAATGGGTAGATAGAAAGCAATCACGATTAATCTAGATATACCAAGAAATACATATTTCACTCTTGGCATTGTAAAGAAATCATTGAGAATTTGCTTTGAATTTCTAAGCAATATTCTTTAAAGTTTTATGATTTGTGCACATTTCTATTTATATGTCTTAAAGGATATGAGAATTCTTTCCCGATAGTTTTGGTGATGGCAGGAAGAGAAGAAACCAATGAAAAGTAAGCATTTAAAATATATGCATGTGTATTCATTGTTTTATAACTACCATAACTTGTTAATCTGAATCATAACCATAATTATAACAAGTTTTTACTCATTAGAGACTTTATGCCAGCACACTACAGATACACACTGACACATACATATATATATATATATATATAAATACATATATGTACATATGAACAATCATTTATTCTTGAAAATCATCATGAATGCTTTGGCTTATTCAATAAACAAAACGTTAAAAATGAAGACTTACTATCTCATAAAATGTCATAATAATGTATTTATATGAGGAAATAACTGCATGATTAAAAAATTTAACCATTTTATTAATGTATTTGCATTAAAAAGTTGGTAAAAAAAATTGTGCATCTGCTACCAGCAATTTGCAGTTATTCATTACCTGAAAAGTCTGCAATATACTTCATAAACTAAAAAGTAAAACGTGTTATAGAAAAAGAACACGAAGTAGAGTGCAAGTTGTCACTTTCTTTGAGCAGCCATCTTGCTTAGAAATATTTTCCTACAACTGAATATTTAAAAAAAGTAAATAAAACATAAAACTCATCCATCCAAGTATATAGCAGATTATTATGATTTTAAATAATGAGGAAAATGTATAAATTATGATATACACCTATCACATAGAAGATTATTTAATATACATTTATATTTGCTATTAGTAAAACTTTATAAAGTCAATCTCTATTTGAATACACCTATTTAGACTATAGATACTTATATTATCATGCTATTATTGCAAATTTTTTGCTTACTTGTAGAAATAAAAAATGTTGAAATGCATACAAGTGGCCCTTACAATATAAGAAACCAAAATTAAATTTGTGACCAGAAGAATGCCATTAAAAAAATTAAATACAAAATTTGTATTAAGGAGAAAACAAGATTGAATAAGTAATTGGCATCTACTTTTATCTTATTTTACTTTTTTTTCCTGTCAGATAGTGGGAATAGTAATAGTTATATCATGGGGTTTGCATGAGAATTGAATTAAATAATTCCTTTAAAACAAAACTAACACTAAATTAACATTAAAAGTTTATGAAAAGCTTTTGCACAGCAAAAGAAACTATCAAAAGAGTGGGGAAACAACCAACAGAGAAGGAAAATATTTGCTAATTGTGTATCTGACGAAGGTCTAGCATCCAGGATCTGCAAGGAACTCAAAGGATCTAAAGGAAAAATAGCAGCAACAACAACAACAACAAAAATCCCTATTAAAAAATGGACAGAGGACATGAATAGACACTTCTGAAAAAAAAAAGATGTATAAGCAACTAACAGAAACATGATAAAATGCTCAGCCTCACTAATCATCAGAGAAATGCAAATTAAAACCATACTGAGATACCATCTTACCCCAGAAAGGACTGTCATCATTAATAAATCAAAAAACAATAGAGGCTCAAGGGGGACGGTGAAAAGGTGATGCTTCTGCACTGTTGGTTTGAGTGCAAACTAGTCCAACCTCTATGGAAACATATTAAAATTAAAAGAAATCATTAATTAATGCATGCTTATTGAATTTCTTGCTGATGAGCTAAATGTTTTTGTATTTGCAATGAGTATGTTTTATATAAACAATTTTTATTTTATTGTTTAACCCAGAGGTTACATGAAAAATATATGTATTTATGTTTCTATCTGTATGATATATGTATATATATGTACATATATATGCACATGTGGAGTTCTGACATTCATTTGGTTAATATAAGTAATATATAAATGATTGAATCCGGTGAAATTAAATAAACTATTAATTTGTATATCATGGCTTCACTTTTTACTGTCTTTAACGTCTCTGTCTACAGTAATAACACTAAGCCAGAGCTGTGAATATCAATTGCATGTAAGATGCTGTGAAGAGGGGCAGATGGACACAGTAGCAACATAACTACGTAAGGAGCACTCTTAAAGAGACTTTAATCCAGTCGGTGGAGAAAGATATAAATAGATGAGTAAGCACTTTTAGAGACCTAATAATTTGAATTTCTGAGAAAGCCAATCTTACCTTCATTTCCAACTAAAACTCAAGGATAAAATGATAGAGTTAAACAGATGAGTGAGAGATGGTAGATAGATGATAGAGATAAATAGATGATACATAGATGGATACACATAGACTAAATTTACCTCCCGGCACACGTAAGTTTTCACTAAAGATGTTAAAGACCTTATAAATCCAAATTTCTAAATCACAGAGATAGTTTTTGGCACTACTATTTTTGATCTTTTAAAAGCATCTTTCATGGCTGTCCCCCTCCTGACTTTTCTCCTACTTGATCCCTTTCTTTGTGGTCTTCTTCCAATATATCTGACTAGACCTTTTTGGAGGCACTTATATCACACTATCCTTTTACACTCCTTGTAGGAGAAATTCATTATTTTTCTGTGTGCAGCTAATAACTGGTATGTAGATAACTCCAAAATCGATATCTATGTTCAAACTTCTTTTCTGAAGTTCAAAACTATGTAGTCAGACACATAATTTTCTTTTCCATAGAAAGAATCTTAAAGTAAACATTCCTAAAATGGAACACAATAATTTACCCTCTGTAACCAATAAGACTACCAAGTACACAATCTAGCCGTGTAAGCGATATATTTCTGTCTCCTTCATTTTCATATTTTTTGCCAATTTGACCTCCAAATGTCTATGACCATTCACACTTCCATATTCCACCTGACATAATCATATTCTAAACAAATGATCTCTCTCTTTGACCAATTAAAATATTTCCTGGTAGTTCAGTGGCATTGATTTTTGCTTTTTAATAAAATGCAGTCTCGGAACTGGGCTCAGTGGCTCAGCCTGTAATCCTGCGCCTTTGGGAGGCTGAGGTGAGTGGATTGCCTGAGACCACGGGTTCGAGACCCGCCTGGGCAGCGAGACCTCATCTCTACAATAAATCAAAAAATCAGCCAGGCGTGGTAACGCATGTCTGTAATTCCAGCTACTCGGAAGGCTGAGGCGGAAGGATAGCCAGAGTCCAGCAGGTCGAGGCTGCGGTGGCCGGGATCGGCCACTGCATGCCAGTCTGGGCGACAGAGTGAGACTCCAACTCAAAAAAAAAAATGCAGTCTCTACATTCTGGGGTTATTGAATTATAATTGCCCCCCAAAACAAACACAAACAAAAAGTCAAAAGGTTTACTTGTGCATGCAGAAAAGGTAAAAATCCCTTACATAGTCCACATAAGTCACAAGCCCAGTCCAGATTCAATTAATAAATGAATTGAATATCTTTTGGGGAGCTGTAGTATAGTTACATCATGAAAAAGTATGTTTATTGGAGTGGGAAAAATTTGTGTCCATATTTACAATTCAGTGTGTATTATTATAGTGCATAGTGGCTGCAGAGTATCTGCCCTCAACAATTGACTCTGTCATTCACATATCTACAAGCAGAAAAAGATGGCCTTATCACTCTCACAGTCTACTCATTTGTAATGTATGAGAACAAATACAGTTGCTATGAAGCTTTATTAGTATAATGCATTTGAATTACCTAGTACATTTTGTAGCATAATTGAAAATGATAATTATTAATACTGAATAGTTCTAATATTTTCCATGCATCTTATACCATCATTGATGGTATTTATAGCTGAATTAAAAATATTTTTCTCACTTAGAAGATCAGCATTTTCTTCCATAGTACAGCAAAATACTGGTAGTGTAATCATGGCATGAAAAAGGAGTAATATGAATCAAAGTCAAACTCACCGGAGTAAACAACTTTATTGTTTCTGTCATCCACATCTGTCAGCTCTTTATACACTGGAGCCTGAAACCATATTGAAGTCAGTTAAAATCAGATGGAAAATTATATATTTTTATGACCTTCTCTGTCTCTTCATCTAGACTGTTCTTATTTTTAGATTCATTGCCTCTAACTCAAATGTGTCTTTGTTTCTAAATCCTTTCAAAATTTAAATGGATGTATTCCTTTCTTTAGTTGTCAGGACTCTCCTGGTTACTAGTTAGATAAACTCAATTAAGATTGGTTTAATATTAAAATAAATAAATTTATTTTATCAGCATCTCTTGTATCAAGGCATAAATTGGCCAAGATGAATTGTCTTAGCCTAAACAATTTCTTCCTTTCCTCCCCCTTGCCAATACCTCCTCTTTCTCCCCCTCCTCATCCCTGTCCCTCTCCCTCCTCCTTCAACTCCCTCTTCCTCCCCTTTTTCTTCCAGCAATTTTTCTGTCTCTTTATGCCTTGCTCTCTATTTCAGCTTCTTCACTTCGATTTTTACCATATTGTCAGAGAGGTACTTCTTAAATGTTTACTTCTAGTAACAATAAGGAAGGCATCTTTTTTGAGGTTCTTAGTTCCATATTTCATTGATAAGTAAAAATTACATATATTTATCATATATCATATGATGTTTGAAATAGTGTATATGGTGGAATGGCATTTAGCTTTAGCAAAAATCCTTGCTCCAAATGAACCACTTGAGTCACATTTATGCTTCAGACAAGCACGGCAACCAAGGTAGATTATGCCTCTTGAGATGGGGTATATAAAAATATTTTCTTAAAGTAAAACCATGTCATCATTTCCAGAAAATGTGAAAATAAATGCTAATGAGAGAGAAGGGATGAAGAAACCGGACAGGCAGACAGATTAGGGTGGGTCTTCAGTATAAACTTCGCTGCAAGCCTCACAGCCCAGAGTGAGAGCACCTATTTCCTGGTCCACTGGACTGCCCCCTTTTTTCTCACTTCTTTCTGATTGGTGCATTTTTCAAGCCGGCTCCGCCAACCAATGAGCACACTCTCAACCCCATATAAACCCTTGATGCTGTGGGATTGTCAGCAACCCACTTTTGGGTCCCATCGCTGCTAAGAGCTTTACTGTCTTCTAATAAACTCCAGCTGGCTCACTCTCCAGTGTCCACACTCCTTGTTCTTCTTAGGCATAAGACAAGACCCTGGAACACACTGGACTGAAAGAGTTGGACCCGCCAAGCTGAAAGAGCTCTAGCACTTCAGGGACTGGCTTGCTGGCTCGTCAAACCAGCAAAGCTGTAAACACTCTTTGGGGGCTCCACGCGCTGGCCTGCTGAGATGGGAGAGCTGTAGCACTCCTTGGGGGACCAACTTGCCAACCCCCTGAGATCTGAGCGCTGCAGCACTTTCTGGGGCTTCGTGGACGTTGGTATCCTTGAGTTCTTGGGCACCACCACATTCCCCTTTCTAGACGTCATGGTGTTCTCAGCCATTGTGTGACTCTCAGGCTGGCAGTGCAGTTCTAGGAACTGCAACATTTCTTGGACATCAGGCTCGCCAACTTCTCGGAAAAAAAAAAAGAACTGCAATATTAGAAAGGCAAAAAATAAATATCCACCACATTTTTGCCACTGGTAGAAACAATGGCCTCTTCGGCTTATTATAGATTAAAGGTTGACAGTTTTATCATATTGCATACCTATTTGTTTTTCCTACTATATGCACACTAAAGCTGGAAGCTACTTGGAAGCAAACATTGCTCTTTCAACCCTTGTTTTTACTCAGTATTCCTCGTGTATCTGTTTTATGCCTTGAATACTATGTTCCGTTTAAATTCTAGAATTGTATCCAATTTCTATTATTTGAGAGGACAGCAGTTTTTGTTTTTTGTTTTTAATTTTCATTATAATGATGTGGGGTACAATTAAGGAAGGTATATAAACATTGATCATGCAGGTACCCTTGTTGACGTGGTATGCCCCTCCCTCCCCTAGCAGTTTCCCTCAACTGCCAATCCACCCCCCTCCCCTGACAGTTTCTCACTACTGCCATTACCACATTTTTTTTTTTTAAATCCAGTCCAGCTTTGATGGGCAACACGTTTGGTTCCATGTTTTTGCTATTGTGAATAGAGCTGCAACAAACATACGTGTGTAGGTATCTTTTTTGCAGAAGAATTTGAGTTCCTCCCTGTATATTCCCAATAGGGGAATTGCTGGTTCATATGGAAGGTCAATTTCTAGTTCTTTCAGAAATCACCACACTATCTTCTAAAAAGGTTGTACTAGTTTGCATTCCCACTAGCAGTGTAGAAGCGTTCCTTTTTCTCCAAACTTTGCCAGCATCTCTTGGTGTTTGTTTTATTAATTATAACCATTCTTACAGGGCTTACGTGGTATCTCAATGTGGTTTTGATTTACATTTCTCCGATGATGAGTGAGGCTGAGCACTTTTTCATGTGTCTGTTGGCTGCCCATATATCTTTTTTTTTTTTGAGTCAGAGTCTCACTCAGTCACCCAAACTGGAGTGAAATGACCGCTCCTGGCCACCGCAGCCTCGACCTGCTGGGATCCAGCGATCCTTCCGCCTCAGCCTTCCAAGTAGCCAGAATTACAGGCATGAGCTACCACGCCTGGCTGATTTTTTTTTTTTTAATTTATTTATTGTAGAGATGAGGTCTCGCTGCCCAGGCGGGTCTTGAACCCGCGGGCTCAGGCAATACACTCACCTCAGCCTCCCAAGGTGCGGGATTACAGGCTGAGCCACCGAGCCCGGTTTATATCTTCTTTTGAGAAGAGTCTATTCATGTCTTTTACCCACTTTTCAAAGGGGGTGTTTGTTTTTTCCTTTTGGCACGTTTGAGTTCTCTGTAGATGCTAGATGTAAGGCCTTTGTCAGATATACAGTTGGCAAATATTTTTTTCTCATTCTGTGGGCTGTCTCCCTGTTCTCTTGATGGTTTTGTTTGCTTTGCAGAAACTCTTAATTTGATGAGGTCCCACTTGTCTATCTAAGTTCTTAAGGTATGGGCCTTTAGAGTTCTGAATAGGAATTGGTTCCCAGTTCCAATTTCCATAAGGGTATCTCCTGTGCTTTCTAAGATCCTTATAGTTTGAGGTTTTACGTTTAGGTCTTTGATCCATTTAGAGTTAATTTTTGTATATAATGATAGGTAGGGGACCTGTTTCAATCTTCTGCATATGGTCAGCCAGTTTACCCAGCACCATTTACTGAATAGGTTCTCCTCTCCCCAGTGGTTGTTGTTAAAGGCTTTGTCAAAAATGAGTTGGTTGAGGAATTGAGGCTCTGCTTCCGGAATCTCTATCCTGTTCCTTTGGTCTATGTGTCTGTACCAATACCAGGTTGTTTTGATTAATATAGCCTTATAGTAAAGTTTGAAATCTGGAAGTGTGATACCTCCTGCTTTCTTTCTTTTGCTAAGGATTTTTTTGGCTATTTGTGGTCATTTATGTATCCATATGAATTTCTTTATTGTCATTTTCAGGTCTGAGAAGAATGATGTTGGTAACTTAATGGGTATTGCATTGAATCTGTAGATTGCCTTTGGTAGGACGGACATCTTAACAATGTTGATTCTTTCTATCCATGAGCGTGGAATATTTTTCCATTTATTTGCTCTTCTTGAATTTCTTTGAGCAGTGTTTTGTAATTCTCATTGTAAAGGTCTTTCACCTCTCTGGTTAGGAGGATACCGAGATATTTCATTTTTTTTGGTGGCTATTGTGAATGGGTTTGTGCTTTTTATTTGGGTCTCTGCCGGCTTGCTGTTGGTGTATAGGAATGCAACTGTCTTTTTTTTTTGAGTTGGAGTCGCACTCTGTCGCCCAGACTGGAGTGCAGTGGCTGCTCCCACCCACCGCAGCCTCGACCTGCTGGGCTCCGGCGATCCTTCCGCCTCAGCCTTCCAAGTAGCCGGAATTACAGGCATGCGCTACCACGCCTGGCTGATTTTTTGATTTATTGTAGAGATGAGGTCTCGCTGCCCAGGCGGGTCTTGAACCCGCAGGCTCAGGCAATCCACTCACCTCAGCCTCCCAAAGGCACGGGATTACAGGCTGAGCCACCAAGCCCGGCTGCAACTGTCTTTTGCACATTTATTTTGTACCCTGAGACTTTGCCAAAGTCCTTTATTAGTGCAAGCAGGTTTTTTGACAGATTCTCTTAGATATTCAAGGTATAGGATCATATCATCAATAAAGAGGGATAACTTGACTTCCTCTTTTCCTATTTGGACACCCCTGATTTCCTTCTCTTGTCTAATTGCCTGAACTAGGACTTCCAACACAATATTGAACGAGAGGGATGAGAGTGGGCAGCCTTGTCTTGTTCCGGTTTTCAGGGAAAATGTTTCTAGCTTCTGTCCATTTAGTAATATGGTAGCTGTGGGTTAGTCATAGATAGCACTTACTATTTTGAGGTATGTTCCCTCTATACCTAGGCGTTTGAGGGTTTTTATCAAGAAGGGATGCTGGATTTTATCAAAAGCTTTTTCTGCATCTAATGAGTTAGTCATGAGGTTCTTGTTTTTACAACTGTTGATGTATTTAATGGCATTTATCATCTTACGAATGCTGAAACAGCCCTGCATTCTGGGAATGAAGCTTACTTGGTCATGGTGGGTTTTTTTTTTTTTTTTTTTTGAGGGTT
>NW_007251092.1:220174-245534 GCF_000164805.1 Carlito syrichta
CACCTCAGCCTCCCAAAGGCGTGGGATTACAGGCTGAGCCACCAAGCCCGGCTGGTGGATGATTTTTGAAATGTGTTTTTGGATCTGATATGCTAGAATCTTGTTGAAGACTTTTGCATCTATGTTCATAAGGGATATTGGCCTGTAGTTCTCTCTCTTTGTTGCATCTTTATCTGCTTTGGGTATCAGTGTGATGTTAGTTTCGTAAAATGATTTAGGGAGAATTCCATCTTTCTCAATTGCCTGGAATACTTTCAACAGGATTGGTATCAGCTCCTCCTTCTATGATTTGCAGAATTCTGCTGGAAAGCCATCCGGTCCAGGGCCTTTTATTATAGGTAGGTTTTGTATGAAGAATCAATTTCCTGGGTTGTTATTGTTCTATTTAGTGTCTCAATGTCTTCTTGTTTTAACCTGGAGAGTTTGTGTGATGTCAGAAAGAACTCTATGTCATCTAGGTTATCAAGTTTGTTTCCATATAGGTATACATAATAATCTTGGATAATCTTTTATATTTCTTTGTAGTCAGTTGTGATTTGATCTTTCGTATTTCTGGTTCTGTTTATTTGGACTTTTTCTCTCTTTTTCTTGGTCATTCTAGCTAGGGGCCATCAATCTTATTTATTCTTTCAAAGAACCACCTTTTTGTATTGTTGATATTTTTGTCTTCTGTGTTCCGTATTTTGGCTCTTATTTTTGTGATTTGGATTCTTCTTCTAAAATTGGGGTTTAGGTTGTCTTCTCTTTCCAGCTGTCTTAGGTGATTTGTTAGGCTCTCCACTTGTGATCTTTTCATTTTCTTGATGTATACTCATGGAGATATAAATTCCCCTCATAGAACTGATCTCATGACATCCCAGAGGTTTTGGTAAGATGTTTCTTCATTTTCATTTGCTTCCAGGAATCTTTCCACTTTTTCTTTGATTTCATTGTTGACTCAGCCATTGTTCAGCATCATGCTGTTTAGTGTCTATGTCTTTGTGGGCTTTGGGGAAATATTGTTGGTTTTGATATTTATTTTTATTCCACTGTGGTCTGAGAATGTGCATGGCAAGATTTCAACTTATGGAATTTGTTCATGCTTGGTTTATGGCCAAGAATGTTACTGATCTTGAAGTATGTTCCATGTGGTGATGAGTAGAATGTATATTCTGTGGTTGCTGTGTGGAATATTCTGTAGGTATCCGCTAAGTCCATTTGATCAAGTGTCAAATTTAGGTTCTGGATCTCCTTATTGACTTTTTGCCAAATGACCTATCTAGATCGGTTAGTGGGGTATTCAAGTCCCCTGGTATAATAGTGTTAGAGTCAATATCTTTTTTTTTTTAGTTTATTTAATAGTTGCTTTATAAATGCTGGTGCTCCTGTGTTGGGTGCATATATGTTTAGGGTGGAGTTTTCTTGTTGATGACTTGAACGATTTATCATTATGTAGTGACCTTTTGCATCTTTTTACATTTTTGATAGCTTAAAGGTTTTTTTGTCTGATATTAAGATTGCAACTGCTGCCTTCTATTGTGATGCATTTGCCAGGAAACTCGCTTTCCATCCTTAACTTTGAGTCTGTGTGCATACCTTGTAGTGAGATGAGTCTCCTGGATGCAGCAAATAATGGGGTGATGGTTTTTTATATAGCCCACCATTTCGTGTCTTTTCTGTGTTGCATTTACTCCATTCACATTCAGGCTGATTATTGAAATGTGAATGCTTATCCAGTTCATGAGATTCTTACAAGGTTTTTTCTTTGTTTGCTTGTTTTCTTTTGTCTTTGGGGTTAATGTATGTGTGTGTTTTCAAGTTTCTTGTTGTGCTATATTCTTTGTTGATTCTGTGCTCTGCTGTTCTCTTGGGAAGTATGTGGTCATTCTTTTTTTTTTCTTTCTTCTGTGCTTAGTATCTTGCTAAGTATCTCCTGTAGAACTTGTCTGGAAGCTGCATTATCTCTTAGGGATTTCATTTCTGGGAAGGATTTTAGTTCTCCATCACTGATGAAGCTGAGCTTGGCTGGATACGAAATTCTTGGTTGAAATTGTTTTTCTTTCAGGACTTTGAATATAGGGCTCCAGTCCCTTCTTGCCTGTATTGTTTTTGCTGATAGGTCAGTTGCTATTCTGATTGATTTTCCCTGGTAGGTAGTCTGACCTTTCTTTCTTGCAGCCTTTAGAATTGTTTATTTTGTTCCTTCTTTGTGTAGTGGAATTACTATGTGTCTAGGGGTTGGTCTTCTCATTTGATGTCTTGTGGGGGTTTTCTGTATCTCTTGTGCTTGACTGGTCATATCTCTGGTGACATTGGGAAAGTGTTCTTGGACTATCTCCTGGAATACTTGTTTCAAGTTGTTCTCATTTTTTCTTTCTTTTTCTGGGATACCAATCAGGCATAGGTTTGGTCTTTGGATATAATCACATATCTCTTGTAGGCGTTGTCCTTTTTTCTGAGTGTTCCTTCTATGTTTTTTACTGATTGGGTTAAATACACATTCTGATCTTCAAGTTATGAGATTCTTTCTTCACCTAGATTAATTCTGCTTTCCATGCTTGTCATATTGTTATTTATTACCCAGATGAAATTTTTTATTGCGGGAATATCTGTTACAATTTCTTTCAGTTTTGTATCCTGTCTTTCTTGAGTCTTATTCACTCTTTTCAACCATTCCCTGATCCCTGTCATATTCTGGGGCCAGTCCTTGGTGACTTCCATTGTTTGGGCACCAAGGTCTGATTTCTCAGGAGTTTTGTCTTTGGTAGACTTGGAATTGCCTGCGGTCTTCCTTTGACTTTTTCTCATTGTGACATATCTCTTGTTTTTTTCTTTAGTTCTGTTATTCAGTGTCAGTGGGAGAGGCTTTCCCTTCTGATGTTGCTCAGTCCTCTATTCTTCCCTGATCCGTGCTCTGGATTTGTTCTATTTTGAAATAGGCTGGTGGATGGGAAGCTTTGCTGTCTCTTGCAGTTTTTGAAATCTGAGTAAAGTGGGGGATGGGGCGCTAGGAATCAGATGCTACTTGCAAATTAAAATGTTCACTTATTGTGGTATGTATTCCCTGAGACCCACTCCCCACCACCATTCTATATGATGATGCAAAGCAGAAATCAGCACACACTACAAAATAATCTGGAATAACAACAAAGTGAAACAAAACCACAACAGAACAAAAAACCAAGAAAACTAAACACACACACACATGCCTAATACAAAGTGAATAGAGAAGAAAGATAAAAAGACCAAGGGGGAGAATAAGAAAAAAATAGAAAAAAAGGGGAATTTGGTGGAACTCTCACACATATATTTACATACCCTTAAATTATAAAAAATGGATATAAAAAACCCAGAAGAACAAAAGAGCAAAAACCAACTACAAAATCAAAAGATGAACACTCAGTCATTCACACACACACACAGAATGACAAATAAAAGAAGAAAGAAACAGAAAAAGAAAAGAAAAAACAAGTTTGTGGGGGATGCAGTACAAAGCTTCACTACACATTCATGCACAAAGGGAAAATATTTTTAAAATAGATGAACTAACAAACACTCAGAAAATTTTTAAAATTAAAAAAGAATTTAAAGAAACAAAACAGAACAAAACAAAAAACAAAGACAAAAAAACCTGTCCTCTTGTGGCAGACGCTGTAATTGTTCCTCTAATCAGATATCTACTGAAGAGCCATCTCTTTCACTCTCCCCTCAGGAAATGAAGCAGGGAAGGAGGAGGGGCAGTGGAGGTGGGTGGGGCTGCAGTCCTCCCCTCCCCCTCTCGTATGGTCAGGGAGATCTCTGGTGGGGATGTGCAAAATAACCTCTTCCCCAGGAATGTACTCTCATGAGGTTGCCCCAGCCAGGCCTATCCTGGAATGGGCTTCTCCTATAGTGACTGATGTCCAGGCTCTGTCTGGGTTTGTCCCTCTCAATGGTGGCCCAGCTGTGTGGGTCTGATGTTCAGAGGATTGCTGGGGAGGAGGGGGTTTGGGTCAGTCCCGGACTCACCACTGATCTCTTTGGAGTTCTTCTTTGTCCTTTTCTGGCCACACCCTTTGTCCCATGGTTGGATCAGGGTAGGGGGTGGGCCCCCTGGAACTCAGCCCTTCTCATGTCCTTTTGTAGTCCGTGCTCAGGATATTTCCTCTGGACCATGATCAAGCCCTGAGTAGTTGATCTGCCATTCACAGAGATGGGATCTCTGGACTCCGTCTACAACCCCTTCCAGTTCCCTAACAGGTGTTGAAGTGGTGAGATAAAGCTGGGACAGTCTCTCTCCTACTTCAATGGGGAGGGAGCACCTGGCGCAATAGTTTGTCCCTACCATTTAAGCAACAAGTTGGAAGCTGCGGGGCAGCTGGGCGGGAGAAATGCAAATCTCTGCTTGGAAAATACTTGGGTGGGTGGCACCTCACCAGACATGGACTCCTCTCAGGATTCCCTGATGCTGTCTCTCCAGTAATCTGATCCTGTGCTCTAGGGAATGAGGTATGACAGGTGATGGTGTGCATCTGGTGCCAGGCACTGGGAATCAGCTAGATTCAGCAGGCTTTTCTCAGGTACATTCCTGCAGGCAGCAGACATTTCTGCTCTCAGATTTCTGTACTCTAATTTCAGGGTGGTGGGGGATTGCAGATGCCCTCAGAGAGGGGATGCGGGTGCATGCATCCATGTTCCCTCAGACGGACTTTCATGCTCCCACCGGTGCCTGCCTACTCACGCAGAGAGTCTTTATTGACACTTGCCTCCACAGAGATTCTTACAGCGCCCCAGTCATCTGCCATCTTAAGCTCCACCCCCTGACAGCAGCTTCTTTATTAAAGTTTTGACGTAATCCATTTAGGCTTAAGAATTCTTTCTCATCTAAACCACATATACAATTTTTAAAAACACTTTTGACAGTATTTCTCACCTTAATAACAGAAGAGAGAGTAAAAATAAATTTCATATGTGAGTGTTGGAGAAAAAATAACACAATAATTTTGTGATCTTTTTTCTTTTATTTTCAAACTCAACATTAACTCTTACCTAAGACAATAGTTCAAAAAGAATAAAAAATTGCAAACAAACAAATCAAAATACAAATACTTTCTCCTTTACTGTAAGTGTTGATAAACTAAGGACATACATTTTTAACAAATATATTTTTACTGAATACTTTATTATGCAATATACTTTACAAATTGAATCATTGCAGATTATTATTTTTAATAGTTCAGTGTCATTAAGCATTCATTCATTACCAAAATAATTTCATCATTATTACTTAATACACTTTTTCCATATTTTTCCCTCTTACCTGTAATGTTTGATGAGTAGTCTTTAATATATATATATCCGTATATGTTTACATTTCTTCTTGAGAAAAACACTTGTGGCAAAATATTATTAAAAATTGAAGTTTTATTATTTCACTTCTGAGACAGTGTTTATTGTCTATTCTTTTAAAGTTTGTTTTTCCTCAACAGTTTCTGCTTTCTAAAATTCCTGATTATTACATGCTGTTTATTTTGTATGAAAATATATATTGGCTCTCAGTAATGTCCACTTCCGGAGAATGTTTACTTTTCTTGTGACAAGCAGTTAGTGTAGAGGACAGATTATCTTGATCTAATCCGGGACCTAAATGATTCCAATATTTATAAGTACCTATACTAAAAAATAAGACCATCAGACTGAAATACATATGAAGCACAACCAAACCATCAACTGCATACCTTGAGTACAACAATATAGAACCATAGAAAGTAACAGTTCAAAGTTTTTAGTTTGTAGAAAGGTTCATGTCTTCTTCACTCTTAAGTGTGAACTTACCTCAAGGTCTAGCCGACCAGAAGTGTATGCTGAAAGGCTATGGCAACTTTTGGATCTTTCCTCTTAGGCAGACATGAATTACATTTTTTTTTTTTTCTGAACCACATTTGATTGTCGATAGCGAATAGTAAGCTAATTGACATTTTAACCGCTTTCCACATGCTTTTTGCTCTGCTTTTAACATGATGGTGACCCTTTATAAGTTAGGGAAAGCATACATACTGACAATATAATCAGACTCAGTTTTAATTCCATTTTCTTCAATGTAACAGAACTTGGCTTCTCAAGTTCCAACAGCCATGGAAGTTTTAGAACTGCAATAAATGTGTCCCCAGCTCCATCACAGTACAGAAATTCCTGAGACAGTCCTGTTTGCTGGAACACTTCACTCCAAACTGTTTAGGAATGTGAACACTAATCAATGAAAAAAATTGATAGAGAAGTATCGGATTGCATGAATTCAGTTCCCCTGTGTCCTGTCCATGAACTTGAACCCTTAAATCTCTGCTGTTTTGGTTCTTTCCAATGTATTTAAATACCAATTGCTTGTGTTTTATACTGGCTTCTAGTTTTTCTCTCCAATAGAATTATTTGTCTTTCCCTACTGTCAATTGTTAGAGGAAGAAGACATATTTTTTCTCATTGATTAAAATAAGATTTTTTTATAGAAACAATGTCAAGTCCTAGTCCTTAGAATTTAAAGTCACTTCTTAGTTTATTACTATTGATAGTCTTTCAGAAATACAGAGGAATAATAGGTTAATCTAAAATTAATCCATATTTTCCCTGAACAAATTTTTGAACTATGTTATTTTTCATTTTATATATAATATATATATATATATATATATATATATAATATACTCATGGTTTTAAATGTAATACTGCATTTAGATCTTTACCACATTTAATTTTTTTTAAACACGATTTATTGAGAGGACATAAAAGCTCCCACAGTGGGAGGGGAACCAAAGGAGTTGTCGCACATTTAATTTTTTAATTAGATTTTTATTTTTTCAATTTTTAAGATAAAGTAAATCAGTAGATTATATATCTACTGTGTGGATCAAGGTCAAAAAGAGAAAATTCTTTTTTTCTGACATAAAATACATTGTGCTTGTGAGGAAGTTGACCTATTGAACAAGAGATTATAGTTTTAAACTTATAAGCTGAGTGAGTCTCAGTCATTAGAAGGGATCATTGAACTGTTCTAAAAACACCATGATATGCTTCAAAGTATAGAACAACACTAAACAAGAAAATGAAAATGATGTTTAACTCTAAAAATCAGATATAATCACTGCACATATCTAATGTATAGAATGTATGCAAATATACTTCTATTTTTGCCTAATATATCTGTTTAGTTATATACAAAGATGTAAAATTTTGCAATATATTTTTAACATTCCCATTAATCTACTTTATTAATAATACATTGCCTATCCAAGCTACTGCATTTTCCTTTGTCCAGAATAGTTACATCACATTTATTTTAAAATACCTTAATTTGATAATATACTATCTCTAATTTTTTGCCATTATAAACACTAATAAAAGTATCTTTGTACACACACAAGAACACATTCATGTGAGCACACAAATATGTATATAATTTCATAACAACTGTCTAAAGATAAATTCTAATTTTAGGCATAATTTATAAGTTTGACCCATTTGAGATTTATTTATTGTATGTTGTCAGGGATAAACTCTATTTAAAACAGGTTGACAATCTTCCTGATATTATGTAATAAAGACTGACTTTTTAAATTTTTGTTTTGAAAGGTAACTTTTTATAATAAATTAAAAAAAAATTATCTGTTTGCATCTACAATCTGTACCTGTCTTTTCCTATGTCCTTCTTCTGCCTCACTGGAAGAAGCATGTGTGTCTTCAAAGAGTTAACTCTTTACTTCCACCAATGTTCTATAATCCCTTGTTACTTTAGCGTTAAGAATCTTCTTGGTCTTCAATTCTTCAACTACTCCTTCTGTACTACAGTTTATCTTTCATAATATCTGCATATTTTAATAACTCTCTTTCAATGTTAAATAAAAGGAAAACAAACTCTAACTTCTATATTAATTTTTTATTATAGGTACCTTAAATCTTGTACCTATAATTTATTATGGAAGTCGATTGATTTTTTTCTAACTCTTTTTAAATATGATAACATTGACTCTGCTCTAGTTAAGATTACTTGTGGGTCACATTTGAACAAACAAGTGAACGATTTCACGTTTTTTTGCTTATTTGCTTTATTTTTTACATTGCCTAAACTCTCCTTAAAATTTCACACTACTTTTTTTCCCCTGTGGCACTACTTTGAGATATTTTTCTTTTTTTGCATGTTATTGCTTTTTATTACTCTACACTATGATATATTACTTAATTATACCTCAAGTTGATATAACTCAGAAATCCATCTTCAGCTCTCAGATCACCTTATGCTATCTATTAATTGTCTGATTCATCATGTTTTATATTATCTTCAGCCTCCTATGTATACATGTCTACTGAAATTAATTCCTTCACTTTATTCATTACTGACAGTTTTCTAAGTATAAGGAATCATCTATGAAATGGTCATGCTGTGGAAATCTAGACGCCTGAACTCAAAGACATACTTGCACAAAGTAAGTAGATTAAGATGTTAAACAGTTGACAAACAGATTATTGACTGTACCTTATTAGACTAATTGTACTTCTTTTAAGGTAGTAAACTCTAATTTCCCCTGATATTAGTTTTTAACATATTATTTGATGATGGTTTGCTCTATAAATCAGAGATAATCACTATATAATGTACTGAAGGTATGCATATATACTTCTATTTGCCTAATATTGTTTTAAACATTGCAATGAATTGGTTAAATTACCATAGATATTACTCATTTGAGAATTTCAACTTAGTGAAAACTTTATCATCTTCTATAATTTGTGTCAGATAATCTTTTCTAACAAAAAGGATCACATATTATTGTTACATTACCAAAAAATTGCTTTAAAAGTGTTCTCTCCACAGCACAAAATTTTAGGTAAATGTTTTGTCAACATTATTTTTTATTTGTCTTATCTTTGAGACATATTAGATTTGTTTTTCTTTTCAAAAATTCATCCAGTCTACTGCAATACTGCAAGCATCTTGCCAAAAATATAATGGCCAACACATTTAAAATAATTCATATTTATGTGAAAGAAAAATTCATGGCATCTTCAAACTTCAAAACACTTTATTACTTTACAAAAGATAATTAGTAAGTTTCTGAGCAAAAAAATATTTTCATGATTTTCTCACTTCTTTTTAACTAAAATAATATCATAGTGAATTTTTGCTTGAACAAATACATTAAATATTTAAATTAATAAAGACTAGTTCTGTTATTTTATTTCCTTATTCAGCGGCTCTCTTTTTCTAAACTACTACGAATGGTATGCTCTGAATTCTGTGAAAGTATTCTGAAAAATAGTCTCCTCATGAGATTTTATATATTTAAGTATTTTAAGAGCTTCCAAATTTTTTGACTTATATTTTGAGTGTTACATTTAATCTCTTTAGTTAGCAAATAAATGTTCTAAACAGATGGAAAAATATATATATATTTCATCTTATTTCTTTCTATTGACTTATCTGAAATATTTGGTATCCCTTAATTCTTTCACACACCAAGGTATTTGCAATTTCTTCAAAAAGTTTTATAATTTTATCATTTTTTACATGCTCTTTGCTCCACCAGTAACTCTGTACCTCAAGAATTTCTTAACATAGCTACTTCTCACATTTGAAAGAATTGTTGAAGTATCTAACGTCTAAGAGATATTTATGATTGCTGATTGTAATCTTACTGTATAACACAAGCTACAAAGAACAAATTATGAAAACTAGTAAACGAATTATTTAATTTTCTTTCTTAATTGTGTATGTTAGCTTTTTGAAGAACTGGATTAGATTACTGAACTGAAATTTACACATGATTATTTGTAAAATTACAGAAAAGGTAGGTTAAAAAAAGAAAAGGTAGTATTAAGTATTAGTGCTTTTATAAATTTGTTTAATTATATGTTTATGTTTAACAAATAAAAGGGCATCATCTTAAATGCTTAATTCTTTTTAAATCACTTACATATGAGTTGGAAATATGATCCCTCTCTGCATAATTATATTCCATCTATTTCGACACACAAATCACTCACAGAGCTATGGTAATAGAAGTATCTCCAGTATATATTAGTAAAATCAGGTTCCAATTTAACTGGTTAAGAAAAAATATTGTCAGAGTATTGTCTGACTTGTATCAGAATTTGTTGCTGTATTAAATTGAGACTTTTTTGACCAGACCTCAAAAATTTTCTGTTCTTTTCTGAAAATACAAGGAAAGAAATATCAATAAAAATAAGGCTGACAGTGTTTTCTATTGTTTGTGCTTACTCTGAATTTATAGCTAAGGCTTTTCTCTTTTCACAAACCTAGGAAATCTTGTTTGTTTTTATTTTATCCTCACTGTTCTTAAGAGTCTCTACAAAAAATTGGAAAAACACTAAACTTTGTTGATATAAATGTACATAATTTTTTATTTTTGCTTATATTTGTAGTATGATGATAAATAAATTGTACTATTAAGTTAAGTAATTCTTAGCCAGGCTCAGTAGCTCAGCCTGTAATCCCGTGCTTTGGGAGGCTGAGGTGAGTGGATTGCCTGAACTCGTGGGTTCGAGACCCACCTGGGCAACTTGGCGAGACCTCATATCTACAATAAATCAAAAATTAGCCAGGCAGGGTAGCGCATGCCTGTAGTTCCAGCTACTCAGAAGGCTGAGGTTAAAGGATCACCGGAGCCCAGCAGGTCGAGGCTGCGGTGGCGGGGAGCGGCCGCTGCACTCCAGTCTGGGCGACCGAGTGAGACTCCAACTCAAAAAAAAAAAAAGATAAGTAATTCTGATATATGGTTTTTGACTTTAGAGTCACATAACACTGTACCATATTTATGGAACCACATTCTAAGCTATATAGTTACCTTATTATCTAATTTAACAATTATTGATAAAATTATTTATATTTAGATGCTTTGTTTTGATATGTTGTGGTTGTTATTAAATTATTGATAAATAACTTTATGTAAGAAATTTATAACTTAACATTAAAGTATTAGTTTAACCACATAAAACTTTTTTATGTCTAATGTTTGATCACTGTGTTATTTTTCATTGGTGCTGGGATCTTAACTCAGGAAGAAAATATTGTTATTGCAATTTTTTGTGTGTCAAAAAGTGCCAGATGTGAGAAGCTTTTCCTGATAAATTGAATTCTCTATTTCCACAATTCCATGCATCATGCTATTTTTTCACCCCTACTGACATAGTTTGTGATAGATATCCTATTTTTTATTATGCTTTTGCTTCTTTTCCTCTTTTCTTCCTTAATACCTTTAAGACAGTTTTCCAAGTCAATGACTCATGAAACTAAAGTGTCTACTTCTGATCTAACATGCGATTTGCCTGTTGTAGCCTGGACAATTTAGTATTCATCTCGTACAAAATCCTCATGAAGAAGTCATTTTGCACACTTGAGTAATATGCATCTCAGCTCTCTGTTGGCATACCTTACAGCTTTACTTTCAATGTGGAATGTAATTTGTTCCTAAGAATTAGTGCTTGGATTTTATTTTTAATATATTATCATGCTTTCAATACTAAAGCTGAGTTCTATCTGCCTTCCCACCTAAGAAAGGATGTAAATAAATGACATTCAGAATAAAAAGAGAAATCCAGTTCACTTATATATTCCATATTGTTTTATTCTGGAATTAATCTGGCATTTATTTTTGAAAATGGAATTAATGAACAATTGGCAAGAGAAAATATTATGCACCTAATACAATACAAAGCTCAGAAAAGCAGGGCGTAATTTAACCTCTCCTAATTTAAAAATAACCTCTATGGTCTATTAAAAATACCTCAGACATGTTTATTTGTCCACTCTATATGTGAAATAATACAATGTTATATAATTTATATTTGTAACATTCATAATGTGTTTTTAGTTTTTTCAAAACTCTTCCATAAATTTGTTATTTTCACAATAACTCTATGAGTTATTGAGACATTAACATCTTTGTTAACATCATTGTTAACATAAAACAATGACCACTTTATTATGTTCATGGGTCACCTAGGAAGAATTGAGTGGCTCATGGCTGAAAGTGTTAAAGTTGGAAGATCTATTTTAAAGATAGGTCCTCCAAACTTTCAGTCAACTGGTCTGAGAAGGCTGAGAAATTGGCTCAGTTGGGACTCTAGACTCATGGGCACATGCTGCTAGCCCATTTTGTTTGGATGCCTCACAGCATGGGTTCCAAGTTTTAACATGACATCACCAGAGAGGAAGCCTCCAGATTGTGAGAATATCAAGACAACTGAGTAAAAGCTACATGCCATTATTGATACAAACTCTGAAGTCATAGACCTCTCCTTCTCCTTGACTCATTATTTAAAACAATGAGTAGCCAGTCCAGATTCAAGGGTACAGGATCAAAACCCCACAGTATTAAAGCTATTGCATAAGTATTTGTCAACTGCTTATTTGAAATCTGTATGCTACTGTTTCTTTTCTCCAGTTAAGGGAAATTGTTCCCAGAGATTGTGCTCAACATATGTAAGACTATTAGACAAGTAAGGTTACCAGCTTAATCTGCAATTCTGATATATTCAGTCTCCAAAGTCTATTTTCTTTAAAAAAAAAATAGAGTGCACAGAGGTGAAATGAAATGTCAAAAATTGCACAGATAGCATTAGAGCTCACTCACTACATGATATAGACATCCTGCTTAAGGCAAAACAAAATAAATATACCTGTAAGACGGAGTCATTTTCAGTTTCTGGCTACAGTGCACCACAACCATTCCTTACATATGCATCTTGTATGAACTTTTCCCGCAACACTCTTAGATCAAGACTAATCATATTTTTTTATTTCTCAAATTAAATTACAATGGATGACTGCTATTAACTATCAGAGGTAGCAAGTCTGTTACTGTCCTCTTGGGCAGCTTCTCTCTTTTACACAGTAGATAAAACATGACTTTTAAATGGTTCAAAATGATAGCCTATTTCTACTCCCACTAGGTGACACTGTCTGGGGTTTCTCACTGCTGCATACCTGCTAATACACTTTACATCCATATAAGAATACTATATCAAGGATACATCCCGGAATGTGTCTCAAGAACTACTGCTACCTGCTCATTTAGTTGCAGTTCAATATAGCAACTTGAAGAATTTTTCAGGTAATATTCTCTGACTTAATTTTTTATGTTTTCCATTTGTCTAACTCTATTTATTTCAAAAATCAAATGATGATATTAATATACTTGAACTTGAATCAAATTATACTCTTACATAATATTTGAAGACACAACAAGAAAAACCATTTATCAATCTTTAGACTCATTTCGTGGAACAAAGAAAGATAAACATCAATCATTAGTCAATGACTACTTTGTAGATGTAAATTGTAATTTAACAAGCACATCAAAGTGATTAATAAATTGCAAGCAATCTAGCACAATTTAAATTTTCCAAAATCTATCACTTGAGAGACTTATAATCAATGAGACATGGATGACATTAATTTGAGTTTTGAAAATATCTTACTTTGAGTTCCTACTCATTCTATGGATTTAGTCCTATTGATGTCTCTCAAACCACTGTTGCATCACAGATGACATACAGTTCTAGTTAGTGTCATTTAAATATTATTTCAATGACACACTCATTTATTCTTGACTTCCTCACCTCAAGAAAATGTTCATTTCTTATCTGGCACATTGCCCTGAAAATTAAGAATATTAACCATTTGGAATCAGGACTTGTAGTAACCAATTATTTTATTAGGTAGGTCCCATTATTTTTTTTCTTCCATTTTTAGATAGTCATCAAATGTAGAATGCCTGAAAAATTATTCTCATAAAAATAAAAAAATCTTATAAGTGGTAAGTGGAGTATGAATTTATTTCTAAATACCTGTGAGACATGCATAGATGACTTTGAAAATATTAGCATTCAGAGTGTACAATCTTCACTAGTCATAAATAATATTACATTGTCTATATTGATAAAAATTCAAAAATAAAAATATGTTGAGAAATAAAACTCATTATTCTGATTTATATTTTCTGTTTTTCCAAAGATTCCCATAGAATCTAATTGGCACTAAATCAATAAACATTGTTAAAATATTATTCTCATTCCACAGCACACAAATTTTATTTTCTTAAATATTAAAATTAAAAATCATATATTGTTAAATAATTAGCTAATGTTTAGTCTGCTTAAAATCAGATGTATTAAAAGTAATATGGGAAGGTAAGTAATAGCATATTTTAATTAACACATTGTGATTCTTTCTATTAAATACTCATTAACTCAGTTTTATTCAGTAGAAAAATAAAACATTTACTTGAAGTATTTTATGTAAAATTACTTTCCACATTTTTATCAAAGTCAAGTAATGCACATATTATCTAGAAATCTATATTTATTAAAGTATATTACAGTGAAGTTGCCTTTAGCTGAATTTTAAAATATCTCACATGTTAAAGGTCATAGATATCGTTTTTCTGGTTTTGACCAAAGCACCTGAGACAAAACTGAAACATCAAGTGCGGGAGTCCAGCCCCACAAGGTTCGTGAGATTTCCTGAAGGAGAGACGGATAGGCAAAGGACGAAAATATTATACCTGGACACCTGCTTCTTGAACAGATGACAGTTTAATGTTAGTTAACACAGAGCTTTTATACCATTTGTAAAAGGGCAAGACAAAGAAAATTCCTTCACATACACATCTTCTAAAAGTTACCATCTAGTGGTCTTGGCAACAAACAAACCAAGATTCCTATAAACATTCAGACAACAAGTCTTATTCATAAAGCCAACAATGATACTTTTAGTCCAAAGTTCTGAATTATAGTCCTTGAAATGTCTTAAGAAAGTTTCTAAGTGTACATTTCTTCATGTGTCAGTTTTCCCATCTTAGGCTTTTATGTCTTTCAGAGTCTTGTGATCGCCTCCCTTGTCCAGATGTCTTTGTTACTTTTATCCTGCAGTGCTTGTTTCTAAAGAGAACTCAAAAGAAACTTTTAGTAATGTTTCCCAGGCCCCCCAAGGTTGCTTTCTGTCTTTAGCTGATCTATCATAAAAGTGTCTGATTAGTATATTATGAGTTCAGTGAAAATCCACTCTATAAATGTTAACTTAGAGTTTTAACTATTGAATTAAGTAAAAACCTTAACGATTAATCGTTATCCTAAGTCAGTGAAAACAGTGTTATAAGTTACCTACATAACTCCAAGATAAGTGCTAGAATTTATAATGAATACACAATGAACTTACTATAAACTTGTGCTTTTAAAAATCCTTATGTCTAAACACTAAACTACATAATCCTAAATCAGATAAGTGAATATACTCATATCATTTATTATTCAAGCAATATCTAGTAACTTATAACCTAGTGGAAGAAAGCATTCTTGATGTGCTTCAGAGTTTAACCCTTGCATATGTAGAAAAGGCCAAGTGGCATAGTGGGAAAATGGAAAAATGAACCATGACATTCTCAGGTTAGCTGTGAGTATTTCACATAAACATGTCATTTTCTTCTTCCACGACTGCACAGAATTCTTCAGCGGTACCAAACAGCAAAGGTGGAAGACAGAAGGGCCTCAGCTTCCCGGGCTCGCCCTGTGGCCCCGGGTCTTCAGCCCACCAGGACCCTGTCAATCAGGTGGGCCTCCAAGGCTGGCTCCTGACAATCAAGAAACCATAAAAATACAATCCCATATATGTCTGTGAAGATAATACCTTTTTGTGTGCACAACCAACTTAAAATGTTTTCACTTAACTAATTCCTCACTCACAAAGATTTCAAGTTTTAAAAACTCACTGCACTGTACCATTTCTTAAACACATCCATCACATCACATACCTTTTTTTGTGTGTGTGATGAGAACGCCTAAGATCTAATTTCATTACTAACTGTAGTTAACTTTGTGCCATTTAAAAAAAAAAAAATCACATTTCCAAATTTTGTAGACTTGCACAGTAATAAATGAATGGTGTGATGTGTTAGAATTCATATATTTAAATCTGGGAGAATGCAGAGTTTGACTATATGGTGAAAGCCAGTTCTGCCATGTGTGGAAAATTAGATATGTTTTGATTAAAGTAGTTGCGGGGGGCCAGCCCCTGCAAATTTTGGGAAGTCCCTTGGAAGATGTGGTGGCATTGGTGAATCTGTAGGGATAGATATTAAAAGAAAGAAAGATGGAAGGATAGATATAAAGAGGAAGAAAGAGAAAGAAAGAAAGTGGACAACTGTTCAGTGAAATGAGCAGAAGCCATTTATTGAAAGTTACAGCAGGTATTTATCCCCAAATTTTAGACAGGCAGTCTCACAAGTCTTTCACGTGAACACAAAGCCAGGTGAGGGGGGGCATCCTCTACCCACCAGATGTTTAGGTGTGAGGAGGAACAAACCCCAAGATTGTCTTATTGTTCCCTTTGCTAGTTAATGTTCTTTAAAAGCAGTGTAACAATCCTTACTAGCCTAATGATGCTCTGATAATCAATAACTTCTAGAGCTCACACAAAACCCATGATGACTATCTTAAACTTTACTATTTACATAATGCTATGGAAGTTTTTAATTATAGCTTAAGTCAATTTCCTAAAGAATGTGGCCCAGTCTAAAGATCACACTGGGCCCTACAGGATGTGGCCCAGTCTAAGGTCCACGGTGGGCCACCTTTTGGAACAATAGACTACAATCTCTTAATAAAATGGCTATTCCAAAGTCCTATATATCTATCCTAATTTCTATGAAAGTTTTCCAATTCTTAATTCTAATATATAAAGCTGATTAGTAGTGGCAAAGATTTTAAAACCTAAATGTAAACTGTGAATGTACTAAGGCCAAAACTTCGATAGTAGAAAGTGGAGACAATGACAGTTTTAAAGTTAACTATATTCTTATTAAACCTAAAAATATTATGATTGATTATGTTTGAACTAACATGATTCGTAGTATGACCTATTTTACAATACCTTCTATGAGTAAAATAAATTCAATTTCTATAACAGGTAGAAAAAAGACCTTACACTAACTGTAGCTAAAGCCGGCCTAAAAGAATGCAGCCCAGTCCAAAGTACATGCTGGGCTCTCAGGAATGTGGCCCAGCCCAAACTCTGTGCTGGGCCACTCTTGACAATCATCTATACCATTGAAAAGCTGAAAATAACTCTCCATAAGTATATACTAATTCTACAAATATTCTTTTAAATCTTATAAAGAAGCTTGTACCGTATAAGAGGCTCCCAAATGTGACCTGAGTTTGAATTATATCTAATACCTAAGCCGAAATCGCAGTTTATGGGAAACAGGAACAATGGGTTTCTAGAGTGAGCCATGCCTGTCACAGTCACAGAGCCTTCAGCTTAGGCCAGCAGAGTTCCTTTAGGTTATTTGTGCTGCATGGCAAAAGGGGGAGGAAAATGGGGTCTACGGCTCCCGAACACGTCCTAGCGGTCTCGAGGTCCACGGCCCTCCCTGATCCCTAACGCTCAGTGGGCCTCCGTGGCCGGCTCCCAACAAGTAGTAAGATGGCATATTTTAAACCACTGATATATGGAATGCAGGTTTAAAACATCCCCAACAATTCAGTGTGCCTGAATTGATAAAACATGACCATTAGAAATTACACATGGAATCAATTTTTTGTGCCAAGAGGGAAAATGATATGTATATTTATTTCTGGAATCTTGCAGACTGCAGTACCCAGAATAGCCCTCAAAAATCACAAACCAACTTACAGAGTCAGTTTTAGTGATATGTGTAATAAAGTCGATTATTCAATTTTACCCTGCAATAAAACACTAAGGTTCTAAATGAGAACAAAACAGCAATTTTTCTACTCATATCAGTTATGCTGTTACATGACATTGTAACTAATTGTCCTTGTGGTCATTATAAAGATTTACCATTTTTGATATAATAGACATTATCTGATATACTTTATTTTAAAGTACATAAAAATAAACTGTACTCAATGCTGAATACGTACAGCATAACATCCCCTTTCTCTCCCTTTAGGATGGATGTTAGGCTGGGCGTGGTGGCTCGAGCCTGCAATTCCAGCACTTTGGGAGACCTAGGCGAGAGGACTGTCTGAGCCCATGAGTTCAAGCCCAGCCTGAGCAACATGGTGAAACCTCGTCTCTACAGTAAATCAAACAATTATCCAGGCATGGAAGTGCACGCCTGTAGTTCCAACTAATTGGAAGACTGAGGTGCCCAGAAGGTTGACACTGGGGTGGCTGTGAGGGTGCCACTGCACTCCAACCTGGGCAATGGAGTGAGACTCCATTCCAATTCCAACTTCCCCCTCCAAAAAGAATGGATATTATAGGTTGTTGTAAGCAACTAAAGGTGGGTTCCCAATATTCCCATTCCTTGCTTATTCAATCAAACTTTAATCCATATACTGCTGCTATAAAAAATAATTTTTTTTATAGATTTAAGGTTACTAAACAGGTGACTTTAAAAGAGATGTAGTATATATTAATGTTTTTTAATGAGAAATGACTGTCAATTTAATGTCATGAAATGCACAATACATACATAGAGTAAAAATAATATAATTTAATTACAGAAATCAAATAGTTAAAAAAGAATGCAGATAGCATTTTATTGTTCTTGTAGCAAGGATTGTGGATTCAAATATTCTTTCTCGTTATATGCTGCCATTGTGATGTATAATTTATTCATTTGATGATATATTCAGTAAATATTGTCCATAATGAAAAGCATGCTATACACCCAGTTCTCATTCTTGTTACTTCTATGGATTTTTTCATATTAAGTAGATTATTAATATGATTATACACATAATTTTTAGCATATTGGTAATTAGGTGTTCTGAGTATACCCTACTTGGTGTGCATTTAAAATGTTTACTCTGTAGTCAAAGGCTGTGCTGATTTAATGTATTAGCAATTATATATTTGTTATTCTTTATATTTAAGCTGCTGCTTAAATATAAATAACATTAAATATTCTCTTTTTTTATTTTTACTGAAAATGTTTTAAGTGCTCAATAGCCAAATGACTTGCAGTTAATGCTATAGGATCTTTAATTAGTCAACATTTTTTTTCTTTATTAGCGATTAAGTTTGATTAGACAGTGTCAGTTTAAGAAATGTGATTGCCAAATCAGTTTGATAGTGAATACAGTATGCAAAATATAGCCCCACATTTTCTATTTTATAAGCATAATGCAAAACTTAGTCAAGACAAAAATGGAGATTATCCATTGAATTAAATATTTCTAAGACAAGTTATTTGTAATATTACTAAAAAAATTGCACAAGAACTCTGCAACCAGTTGACATGCATGCTACTCTGTGAATAACTAGTTTTACTCAAACAGAAATCACAAGTACTAATCATTGAACTCTAAAAAAATCACAATGAAACACTTAAGACAAATTACCATATTATTTTTAATTAGTTATTTAATAAATATTTTCTTATAATTATTAAATACATGGCAACATGAAAATCTGCCAATTAAATGACACTTTATATTTTAAATTACATGTACTAGATCATTATGAGTAGCACATGTAATAGTATAAATTTTCTTAATACATGTCAAAGAAATTTGGTGATATAATAAGTTTATATTTATGTGACTCTAGACCACGCCAACTATTAAATAATTACAAGTCTGAGATACACTATGCTTGGTAGTGTGGTTACCTATCTCAAGATTTTTCATTCTATACCACTGAGCAACAGCTTGCTGTGATTTGGAGAATTTACTTTACCCCAAAGGCAAAAATGCACTGCTCTAATAGCAGTCAAATAAATAGTGCCATGATTTGTTTCAAAATGCATATGTGACTGAATTTGGGCTGATAACTTTAAGAACAGATCTCCTGTAGATTTCTCAGTAAGTTTTTTGTTATTCTTATGACAGACAATAAGTAAAACTACTTTCTCTGTTCTTCAAATCACTCCATTTCCTTCTGGTATATATGAGAGAAACTGACTCTGATATAAAATGAAAATATGAGTTTGTGAAAAAAATAAGATATCAAAATTAATTAGCACTGAAATTCACTCTAAAAATGGTCTTTGGAATGTGGAAAATCAAAAACTTTCCTTAATGCATAAGCCAGTTAAGTTTGAATTTCTATTACTAATATCACAAAACTTTATAAATGACACCATACACCTAGAAATTTTCTCCTTTCTCTCTGGTTCTTATTTGTTCTGCCTAGAATGTATACTTAATGTTTTTTTATACTTAATTTCTAGCTGTTCCTCATATCCAACTCCAATATTTCTACATCCATGCAATTTTATATAGTGAAATTGTAAAGAAATCTGTACTATTTGTACAAATGATAGATCTTTTTCCTGTACTTTTATTTTTTATTTTTATTAATGCACAATAGTTGTACATATTGATGAGATTCAGGTAGTATTTTGATACTTAAATACAGCGTGTAATTAAGTCAGGGTGATTGGGAATCCCATCACTACTAACAGTTATCATTTCTCTGTGTTGGGAATATTTCAAATCTTCTCTTCTAGCCATTTTGAAATATACTATAAATTTTTGTTAACCATAGTTGTCCTACCATGTTATCAAAAACTGGAACTTATTCTATCTAACTTTATTTTTGTACCTGTTAAGCAATCTCTATTTATTCCTTTTTCCTCTCTATGCTTTCTTGCCTTCATCTCATGGAGATATATCTTTCTTACTCAACTGCATAATTTATTTAAATGTTTTCAGCCATGCTATCAGGATGCAAACAAAAATGAACAGGAAATATACCTGATTTCTTCATAAGTAATGCAAATTGAAAAGTGTTTTAAAAAGACAAATCAATATATGTAATGTATGGCAGATTTGTGTAGCTAAATTAACAAGAATGAATTTATATACCCAAATGCAGTAAGAGCAAAAAGACTATATGCACATAGAACTACATAAAAGAGTGTACTTAAGCAAATTATTTTATATTCACATTACATTTACTGACATTTGAAAATTTGATTGCTTTTTCTGAAGAAAATATCAATAAATTTAAATTTGAAAAATATAAAAATAGGCCGGGTGTGGTGGCTCACATCTACAATCTAAGCATTTTGGGAGGCTGGGTGAGAGGATTGCCTGAGCCCACAGGTTCTATACCAGCCTGGGCAATTTGTTGAAACCCTGTCTCTACAATAAATGAAAAATTAGCTGGGTGTGGTGGCGCATGCCTGTACTTCCAGTTACTTGGAAGGCTGAAGCACAAGGATCTCCTGAGTCCAGCAGGTGGAAGCTTTGGTGCCTGTGAGTGTGTCACTACACTCCAGCCTGGGTGACAGAGTGAGACTCCAACTTAAAATAACAAAACAAGACAAAAATGTATACAAGTAAAAATATATATAGGTTATCTTCTTTGTTTACAATTCACTAAAACTTTTAACAACAAAAAGACTCTCAAATCTATTCATTAAACAATTGTTTATTCTTTATTATACAGAGTAAAGTCTTGGTAAAGTACAAAACTAATGTGAGATGCTGGCTTTGTCTTTTGAATCCACTGGCTATGCCAATAAATGAAAGAATAATAGAAAACTCTCAGAATGTATCATAAACATTGTGGAAACCACTAGAAAGGCAGATGTTTGCTGAAACTGTATAGAAAGAAGATCATGTGTTAATACTATCAATGGGGCAAAGGCACATTCAGAGTTGTGCACTGGTGCACTTTGCTCTTCCTCATTATGTGCTACATAATTATGTTAAGGCAGATATACTTTCTAGGCTATACAGTGACCCCTTCAGGTATGGGGTCAACTGTTAGATTTCAACAAATTATAACCTTAAAGGTTTTCAAACATGTAGCATATCCCTTCCATATAGTCTGCACTTATTTGAGGGCCAAAAGCTCGGAACCATCTTTTACAACTTCTCCCATATGTACATTATCAGCCAGGGTCATAGATGCCCCTCAAGTCATCCTCCACACTGTTGCTTAGGACATGAGACTACCTGCCTATAATGTAAAAACTCACTGCCCATTGCATTAACCTCAAGTTTCCTAGTGAGAAAGTAACAGCCTTCTTGGCTTGATCCCTAGCTAATTCTTCAGCCTTTTCTCCAGCTATATCTCATCTACGCATTTAGCAACATCAGTACTGAATGCTTTTGGCTCTTAAAAAAACACTCTCTTGGCTCATGCTGATCTCTTTGTCTGAAAATCTTCTCTCATACCCTCTTTACTGATAGACTTTTGTAAATCATCTTTCCGGATAGATGATGATTTTCGCTAAGAGAACCAAGTGTTCCTCCTCAGTGCTCCTGGTTTATACAACTATTATTGTACTTGCTAATTTTTCTGTAAATCCCTAGAAGCTAAGGAAATTTCTGTATCTTCAGTACCTAGTATAAGAGCTTATATATAGCAGGTATTAAATACTGTTTTTACTAAAATTAACAAAATTTAACTCTACAATATTATAAAAGACACACAAGGATATGATGTTTAGTCATAGTATCCTTTTTAATTTTTTTCACATATGTAACGTATTTAAACTTTAGAAAATTGATTCAGAATTCAGGTGTAATAATTTTGTGTTTGTTGTTTATTTCTATTTTGTATTACCAATGCATTCACATTGAGTATGTATATTTATATTATGGCTTAATATCATTTTTGATAAAATGTTTGACAATATTATATCAAATATATAATTATATACTATTTTTGATAAAATTGTCTGAGTTAAAATAACTTTACATTTTTAGTTGATAAAACCATTTGAGAAATACTAACATTATTGATATCTCACTGATGAATTTTCATGGATGAGCCTAATGATTTAAATGCTCTGTTAAAATGTATTGTTTATAATAGCAAGATAATTTGCTCTTACTGTGTTTGAAAGGAAGTCCCTGTTGCTTACAACTGCATCAAACTCACTTTACTATGGAACAATTTAAACGATAATTTACCTTTTCTACACAGTAAAGTGTTGTATTTCTAATTTTCTTTTTTGAATTTGTCTTATAAATCTAACAATTCTCAAGTTAAAAAATCATTTAAAAATCTTAAAGTGGTTATCATTTTATTTCTTAAAAATTTATTTAAATGATACAATTGCTCAGCTTACAATTAATAATTAAAAGAAATCATTTGAGTTCAAGAAATATTGACACAATAGTTTAAATAAATAATGATATAATGTAAAATAAAAATATTAGTAAATATGCATGTTAAAGGATTTCATTTACACACTTTGAACAGCAGATGAATAAAATGGCATGCAACTTACTTCAGAATAATAGACAGTATTGGTTTATATTACCATAAAGAAAATTAACTGTATCTGCTTGATATATGACTTAACCAATGGGTACAAGTTAAGTGGGATGGTTCTAAAACTCTTTTCTTATCTTGTTGTTTCTGTTTTTTCTCCATTTCTTGTCTCTGCTTTCGTCTGTGCTAGTTTCCTTTTCAAGGAAACTGTTCTTCATGTAATAGAAATGTTCTAGGTGTTTTTCTACTATCCTTTTTTCTTTAAAATTTAAGCATTGGATACTTTGATTCTCCTAAGCCTTTCTCTGATTTTATATTTTAAAAACAGTCTGGAAGCTGACATATTGGATACCTAAATTAGAGTTAGTTCAGGGTATAAAGTGTAGGACAAATGGCAATTTTAGCTGCTACTATATATCAGAATTGCCAGGCTATAGGAGAAATTATTATTGTGAACATTCTAAAATGTTTTTATCCTGATGCAAATACATATATAATCCAAAAAGAATGAATGACTCTCAAAGATATTGTACAAAGTAGCATAGCATTAGAATGCCTAGAGCAAATTCTTAGATAATGAAATCAATTAAAATGATTGAAATGCTATATAATAGTGTTATGATATCAATTAAATAAAAAAGCATCTAGAAATACCTTATGTTATTTGTACTGATTCTATTAACAGATATATAATATCTTGCAACCAGTAAATCACACTTCTAAATGACTTTTATTTCTCTTTACTTCCAGTTGCTATCCTTTGCAGATTGATCTAATTTTCAATAAATATTCCAACCATATAGCCCTAAATTTCATGATTCAATTAGAATTGAGTTTTACACAAACTCTTTAATTTAGCATCCTCAGATTTCAGTCTAAATTGCTTCACATAATTTATGAGGTCATTCACTCATCCTGATTTTTCTCATTATTGGTACACCTCTACACACATCCTGACACTTCATACACTTTGCTACATTTAAGTCTGTGAATACTTTATGCCTCTCTTACACAATCACATCATTTTAAATGCTTCCCTTTTAGCATGAAATACTATATTTTCCCCTCCTTCTAGGTTTTATTCTTTCCACCAACGATGTCAATTTATGAACTTATGTAAAGATGATTTTCTTAGGAAGTGTTCACTATTGCTAACCCTCCAAACTGGTTTAAATACTACTCATATGTGCCCCTATAGCATATGATATTTTCTGCAAAATAGTATTTGTTCACTAATATTTATTTTCTCTTTCTTCTGCTAACCCATTTATCTTGTGAGGGTAGAACTAATGACTATTGACTCAGACTTAGATCTTTATCTACAAGTTTTTCTTTACAAAATTGAAATTTCTTTACATGTTGAATTCCATACTTAAAAGAAATATAATGCTTATTGAAACAAACAAAATAATGCAAAACAAAGTATAAAAAAGATGAACTAACATTTTTTTCTTCCAATAAATACACCCTTGAAGTGTAACTGAATTTTCAACAGATTTTGGCAGAATGCTTTCCAAAAACACTTGGCTGCATTTCTACCAGTTTTGTGACAGTGTGCTCACTTTCCCATCCATACCAATATTTGTGTTATCACATATTTTTTATTTGGCCCAATGAAGAGAAAGAAATACTATATATCAATAGCAATTTGCAGTCAATTAACTGCTAGTGAGTGCATACGTATTTTCTTATTTAATCATCTTTGGTTTTTCTATCACATACAATTTGAAATATACTGGACATATTTTCTATATAATTGTTTGATATTCTCTGTGCTAATATTTTCTGTCCTTGACTATTTTGACTGATATTGAATAGACTTTCTTTATCTGTGAAAAGCTGGAAGTAAGTTGATGGTTAAACATTCTAGCATTTCCTCAATCACACATCTGGTGGATTTCTTCAATTCTTCCACAACGTCCTTTATTAACTTGAGCCATATTCCAACAATAATCTTAAGTTTCCAGGCAGAGCCACAGAGAACAATTCAGTGCACATATATGTTTAAAAGTATGAGCCGGGCTCGGTGGCTCAGCCTGTAATCCTGTGCCTTTGGGAGACTGAGGTGAGTGGATTGCCTGAGCCTGCGGGTTCGAGCCCACCTGGGCAGGGAGACCTCATCTCTACAATAAATCAAAAAAATCAGCCGGGCGTGGTAGCGCATGCCTGTAATTCCGGCTACTCGGAAAA
>NW_007251092.1:245648-351551 GCF_000164805.1 Carlito syrichta
CTGCTGTGGCCGGAAGCGGCTACTGCACTCCAGTCTGGGTGACCAAGTGAGACTCCAACTCAAAATAAATGAATAAATAAATAAAAGTATATAAAAAAAATTCTTACTTACATTTTCTTTATTGTCATGATTTAAAAAAAATATGATGAAAAGAAGAAATATTACATCATTGTTTTAAATAAAAGGATATGTCATAAAAGATTTTCCAGGAATCTTTTGGTTAAATCTTTGTTGCAGATCCCATCCATAGTTAATTATCTTGCAAATGCAGTTGTAAGTCTAAATCTTAAACACTAATACTCCTTTAAGTTTGCATATATCAATTAAGAGCAAATTTAGCATTTTATTATGTGCACCCATGTCCCCAAATGTACTATTTATTGCATTACTGTGGCTAAGAGTTTGGTGCTTTAAATTATTTCCATCTAAATTATCTCTAAAATTGCCTGCAAATGTAAAATTAGTCATTTTTAAAACAATTGACAAACCATCTCAAGTAGCAATGAAGTAAATCAAATCACAAATAAATCGTTACTAGAAATTGCAAGATATTTAAGTGAATTGACGAATTTGAGAACAATGAAGAGATGTTTTGCTTAAGAAAAAAGTAAGAATTTTAAATTGCTTCTGTTTGTTTTGTAGCACTTATTCTCTGTCACGTGTCAGATTTTAAACTTAGAGTAAAAGACCACAATCTGCCTTTCTTTTCTTTCTCTTTTTTTTCCTCCTCTTCTTTCTATTCCTCCTACTGCTTTTCCTCTTCATTCTAGTTTCTTCACCAGTGTCTTGCAAAACATATTTTGTTGAACAAATACATTTCTGGATAAAACTTCTGGAAAAATGAAAGCTTCGAGAACAAATTCTAATTTTAACTGAATCAAATTTGAAATCTGCTGGAAGCTGCAACCCCTAAAGAAGCAAAATGGAGGTTACCCGAAAATGGGAAAAACGCTGACTGGGAGCAGAGCCCCAGTGGGAAGCGGCCATGCTGGAGGCAGAGCCCCATGGATCCTATTGAAGGGCTCCTTTTGGCCTTAAAGGAATGCGTGCTTAGGCTTGAAAAACACTTCCCTTGATAAACAAAACAATTAGCTAGAATGTGCAAGGATGTGGAATTAGCAGTAAACCTATGTACAGAAACGTAAAAAGGGCTCAACAGCAAAAACTTTCCCCCTGAAGGGACAAGGGAATGTTTTACTAACCCCTTTCCCATGAAATTTTGCAACCTTTAGCTAAAAAGGAAAAACAAGTACTTCCTCATACTTTATAAGTAACAACATTGACAGTTGTGATTGATGAGGAAGTGAGAAACTGAGACAGAGTATCTCCAAAAACAGCTGTTTTCGGGAAAAACAAGTCACAGACATGTCTTTTGATTTAAGAAACATTATAGTTTAATTAGAAAGAAGATTAAAATTAAAGTAAGGATTATAATTAAATAAATAACAGTTATAATTAAAAGATAAATTTTTATTATAGATGTAGGTATTAGTTAAATATAAGTAATAAAAGTAATAGGAAATAATTAGGTTTTAAGGTAAACTTAAAATTATACACACAATGTAGGTTTAAAATTGAATACATTTAGGATTAGAAGTAAGATTAATTTCATATATAAGTGTAGATTTAGACTTAAGTTTTGTTTAGAAATATAAAATGTAAAATAGGTGATAAGAAAATATCAAGTAATATAGATAAGGTAATTAGAATTAAGAAAGTTAAAATTTTAAATTAATAGTAAAATTAATTAATATAGAGTATTAAAAATTCATAGTGGGTAAGATAAGGGTGGTTATATAAAAGAGAAAAAAGTCAATACATTGCTGCTAAAAGTATATTAAGAAAATAGATTAGCAAGGGAAAAGAAATAGAATAGCTAAGGGAAGAGATTCAGTTGGTCTAGAGGTCACAGGTTGTGACTGATAAATTCTTGGCAGCTGGTGTTTTGTTACATAAATAACACCACTGCTAGCAGGAAGGAACAAAAAGAAACTTGTAAAAGTAAACTTCCCCATAAACAAAAGGAAAAAACATGATGTAAATATTTAGTGTGTAACGTGTGTTGCATTTTGTGGGTACAGGGGTCATTAAAAACCTATATAAGCATGTAAGAATTGAATAAAAATTGGCAGAGTCCTGAACTCTACCCAAGAAGTTGTCTCCTGTCATTCTTCTTCACTGTCCTTGATTCTCCCCATTCAGGCCCTGACTCTCTCCTGGAGCTGGACTCCGGCAGAAATCAATTTGTATCATAATTATCAGCAATTATGCCAAATATAATATGAGCCCCATCATCATTATTTATATGGCTTTATTGTCTATAAGTGAAGCTACATTAATCAAAGTTAGATAATAAAGGGAAAATATTTATAGTTAACTTATAAACAAACAAAAAAACACCTAAAAATTTTAAAGCAAACAACCAATTATAAAATGCCCTCCATAGTTACTTTCAAACAAGGGATTAAATGTCTTTCTGCTACAAAAGTAGATGTGCCAGGAAATACAGATCCACTAACCTCTTAAATTTACCAACTCATATTTGCATAAATTATGTCTCTAGTATAGTGATAAGGTGGTTGAAACACACATACACACACACACACACACACACACACATATTTGGAAACAGAAAAACAACCATCATATTTACTCATGTATCTACAAAATTACAAAGAGGGATTTTTAGAATACTATAATTTTATGTTGCATCTATTATAATAAACATGGCACACTCAACAAACATAAATATATGTTGACAAAACTAGAGATTCAATCAGGACACTTTGCACTCTTATTTGAATGTTTAGATTACATGACCTTCTACAGAGCACAAATGGAACATAAGCTTTTAATCAATAACAAAATACATTTTGAAAATATCACCAGATGTAATAAGTCAAATTTATAATTTCTTTTTGAAATTATTATTTTTTAATGATGTAGGATACAATTCAGATTTAAGTTCATAAACAATCAAAGTACAGGTTATGTTTGGTCCTCCCATTGGTACTCTTTGCCTGGAGGGTTAAGATCAGGTATGCTTATTGATGTCATTTGTCCCTCCTCCTCCACTTGGACAGTGTCCCGCTGCTACTACCAATACCTTTCTTATAATATTATGATAAATGTTTAGGGTCCACTTATGAGTGACAGCATGTAGTACTCCGCTTTTTGTTTCTGTGATAGATCATTGCGTGTGATAGACTATAACTCCATCCAAGTTGTTACAAAGTCCATAATTGTCCTTCTTTATGGCTGCATGATATTCCATTGTGCATATGTACTACATTTTTTTTTAACTAAGTTCACTTTTGAAGGGCAGTATGGTTGGTTTCATGTTTTTGCTACTGTGAATAATGCCACAATAATCATGTGTATGCAGGTATCTATTTTGTAGGATGATTTGAGTTCCTCTGGGTATGTTTTAATAAGAGGAATTTCTGGGTCATATGGAAAGTCAATTTTTAAATCTTTTTTGAGGTTGCCACACTGTTTTTCACAGAGGTTGTACTAATTTACACTTCCACCAACAGTGTACTAGCATCCTGTTTTCTCCACATTCTCTCTAGCATCTGTTGTTTTTTTGAGTTATTAATTATGGCCATCCTGACTGAAGTTAGGCGTTATCTCTGTGTTTTTTTGATTTGCATTTCTTTGATGATTAGTGAGGCTGAGCATTTATTCCTGTATCCATTGTCTGCTCATATGTCTTTTTTTGAGAAGTGTCTACTTATATCTTTTGCTTACTTTAAAATAGAACTGTTTTTGTTTGCTTGTTTGCTTGTTTGTTTGTTTTGGCACATTTGAGTTTCTTGTAGATCCTGGATGTTAGGGCTTTGTCACATATACAGTTGGCAAAATTTTTTCCCGATTTGGTGGGCTGTCTCCCCACTCTCTTGGTAGTTTATTTTGCTTTGCAGAAACTTCTCAGTTTGATGAGGCCCCACTTTTCTATCTTATCTCTTATGGCATGGGCTTTTGGGGTTTTGATCAGAAGTTGTGTGCATATCCCAATGTCTGTAAATGCATCTTCTGTGTTTTCTAAGATTCTTATTGTTTCAGGTTTTTCCTTTTATGTCTTTGAATTATTTAGAGTTGTTTTTGTGTATGGTTATAGGTAGGGGTCCTGTTTCATTCTTCTGCATGTGGTCAGTTAGTTTTTTCAGTACCATTTGCTGAATAGGTTCTCCTTTCTCCAGTGGTTTTTGCTGCAGACTTTGTCGAAAATGAGTTCATTGACAAAATAAGCTTTTGCTTCTGAAATCTGTTCCATTGGCCAATATGTCTATTCCTGTACCAATACTGGACCTTTTTGATTATTGTAACTTTATAATAAAGTTTAAAGTCCGGAAGAAGGCTTTATCCCCAGGAATCAGGACATTTTTAACATCCACAAGACAAAAAATGTAATTAAATGCATCAACATGTAAAAACAAGAACCGCATGAATATATCATTAGATGCAGAAAAGACTTTTGACATAATCCAGTATCTATTTTTGATTAAAAAAAAAAAACCTTGAATGCCTAGGTATAGAAAGAACATAACTTAAAATGGTAAGAGCCATCTATGATAAATCCACAGCCAAATTATTATTAAACAAAGAGCAATTGGAAGAATTTCCTCTGAAAACTGGAATAAGACAAGGCTGCCCACTCACCCCCTCCCCTCCCATTCAATACAGTGTTGAAAGTCTTAGCTAGAGTAATCAGAAAAAAAGAAGGAAATCAGGGGTATCCAAATAGGAAAAAAAAAGTTAAGCTGTCACTCCTTGCTGACAATATGATCCTATACCTATAAAATCCAAAGGAATCTGTCAAAAACCTCCTTGCACTGATAAAGGACTTTGGCAAAGTCTCAGGGTACAAAATCAACATGCAAAAGACAGTCTCATTTTTATACACCAACAACAAATAGAAAGAGAACCAAATAAAAAGCACAATCCCATTCACAATAGCCACCAAAAAAATGAAATACTTTGGTATCTTCCTAACCAGAGAAGCAAGACTGTTGCAATGAAAACAAAACACTGCTCAATGAAATCAAAGAAGACCCAAACTAACAGAAAAATAATCCATGTTCATAGATTAGAAGAATCGACATTGTTAAAATGTCCATCTTGCCCAAGGCAATCTACAGATTGCCTACCCATTAAATTACCAACATCATTATTCTCAGACCTGAAAATGACAATACAGAAATTCATATGGAAACAGAAACTATCACAAATAGCCAAAACATTCTCAGCAAAAGAAATTAATTTATATTTTCTGATGCTGCCTTCAGTCAAAATGTATGGAACTTTAGTGAAACCATTTAGAGAGTATAACATGATTCTATTATTTTAGAGATTTGGTGTTCTAATGTCTGAGTCATCAAATATAGGATGTCTAAATTAATCAAGAAGTGGCATCAAGGCACAACACCACTAAGGCTGTTTCCAGAAAAATAAATGTGGGCAAAAGATGCTTAGTATTTTCCATGGTGTAGAAGTGGACAATATTCAAAACAGAATCAGTGATCTCCATATCAACAATTAACTTGAACATGAATGGACTAAATATGCCACTAAAAAAGCATAGACTGAAAAACTAGATAAAGAAACATGATTTAACATTCTGCTACCTCCAGGAAACCCATCTCACTGAAAATGACACTCACAGGCTCAAGGTAGAAGGCTAGAAAATGATCTTCCAAGAAAATGTAAAACAAAACAGACTTCAAACAAATAAAAGTTAAAAAGAACACTACATGATGGCAAATGGCTCAATATACAAACAAGATATATCCATCTTAAAAAAAATATATACACACACACTCAAACCAGGGACTCCTAGATTTATAAAACTATAGCTAGGCAAATTAAGAGAGGACATAGACACACACAATCATGGTTGGAAAATTAAATACCTGACTAACTGCCCTAGATAGATCGTTGAGGGAAAAAATCAACAAGAAGATCTGAAACCTTAACTCAACACTTGACATATGGGACCTAATAGACATCTACAGAATACTCTACCCAACAACCATAGAGTATACATTCTACTCATCAGTACATGGAACATACTTCAAGATCGATCACATTCTTGAGCATAAATCAAGCATGAACAAATTTTAAAAGCTTTAAATAATATTATGCATCTTCTCAGATCACAGTGGAATAAAAATAAATATCACCACCAATAAGAGCCATCCTCCAAAAAGCACACATATTAAAGGAAAATAATCAACATGCTTCTGAATGGCTTTTGGGTTAACAGAGAAATCAACACAGAAACAAAAATTTTCCTGGAAACAAATGAAAACTAAGAACAACATATGAAAACATTTTCTGAGATACCATGAAATCAGTGCTGCTAGGGAAGTTCATAACATTGCACATTCATATCAAGAAAAGAGAACCATCTCAAGTAAACCATCTAATATCACACCTAAGGGAGATATAAAGGCAAGAACAATTAAACCCCCGTTTCAGTAGAAAAATTCAGACAACTAAAATAAAGTTACAATTGCAGGAAATTGAAGTCAAAAATGTCATAGAAAGGCTCAACAAGACAAAAAGCTGGTTCTTTGAAAGATAAATAATATTGATGGACCTTTTACCAAATTGACCAAAAAGGAGAGAGAGAGAAGAGCAAAAGTCTGAATAAACACAATTAGATGTGAAAAAGGTGATATCATGACTGACCTTGAAGAAATACAAAAGGTTATCAGAGATTATTGTGAACATCTGTAATAAAATAAACTAGAAAATCTAGAGGAAATGGAGTATTTTCTGGCAACACCCAGCCATCCAAGGATGAGATGAGAAAAAAGTGAAACCCTAAACAGATTGATAATAATCCAGGAAATCGACTCAGTTATAAAAAATCTCCCTACCAAAAAAGTCCTGGACCAAATGACTTCCTAACTGAATTCTGTATGTCATACAAGGAAGAACTGATACCAGTTTTATTGATAATATTTCAGGCAATTGAGAAGGAAAGAATTCTCCCTAGGTCTTTTTATGTAGTTAATATCATCCTAATAACCCAAACTGGCAAAGATCAAACAAGGAAGGAGATTACAGATAATTTCCCAATGAAAATAGACACAAAAATTCTCAACAAAATTTTAGCAAATCATATGCAACAATATATTTCAAAGATCATTCACCATGTCCAGGCAGTGTTCATTCCTGGGATGCAGGGCTGACTCATAAACATAATTCAGCACATTACCAGGTGTAAAACCAAGAACCACATGATTAGTTCATTAGATGCAGAAAAAGCATTCGATAAAATTCAGCATCCATTCTTTATATAAAACCCTCAAAACACCTAGGCATCAAAGGATCATGCCTCAGAACAATGAAAACTACCTTTGACAAACCTGCAGTCCACACTATGCTTAGTGGGCAGAAGCTGGAAACATTCCTTCTAAGAACTGAAACATGACAAGGACGCCCATGGTTACCGATCCTATTCAATATAGTACTGGATGTCCTAGCTAGAGCAGTTAGGGAGAAGAAGGAAATAAGGGGTTTCCAGATAGGAAAAGAGGAACTTATTTCTTTTTGCAAATGACATGATTCTATACCTAGAAAACCCTAGAGAGTCTGTTAAAAACTTCTTTGCACTGATAAACATTTTTGGCAAAGGCTCAGAATACAAAACCAAAGTGCAAAAGATAACTGCATTTCTATACACCAATTACAAGCAGGCTGAAAGCTAAATAAAAAAAATCCCATTCACAATAGTCACAAAAATATAAAAAGGAATACAGTGGCATTCACCTAACCAGAGAAGTGAAAGACCTTTATAATAAGAACTACAAAACACTACTCAAATAAATCAAGAATGTTACAAACAAATGGAAAAACAACCCATGTTAATGGATTGGAAGAATCAATATTGTCAAGATGTCCACCCTATCCAAGGCAATTTACAGATTCAACACAATGCCTATCTAATTGCCAACATCATTTTTCACAGATCTGGAAAAGGCAATACATAATTTTATAGGGAAGCAAAAAGAACACAGATAGCCAAAGCAATCCTTGGCAAAGGAAACAAAGCTTGAGACATCATACTAGAAGTCTAGAGACTTTAAGCTATATTACAAGTGTACAGTAACAAAGACAACACGGTATTGGTACAGTAATAGGCATATTGGACCAATGGAGCAATACAGAAAATCTGGAAAAATAACCAGGGTTCCTAAATGAGGTCACTTCAACAAAGCCGTCAATAACAAACACTGGGGAAAGAAAACCATATTTAGCATATGGTGCTGGGAAAACTGACTGCCCCTATGCAGAAAAATGAAACTGAACTCCTATATATTACCATATACAAAAATCAACTCAAAATGGAACATAAAATCAAATATAAGAATCATAGAATAAAATGTAGGAACACCTTCCTGGATTTTACAGCCTTTATAGAAGGCAATCATTCATAGTCAAGATCCCAAAAGTGAATACTCTAAAACCTAAGTTAGATTGGTAGGACTTTGTCAAACTCAATAGATGTTGCACAGCAAAAGAAGCCATAAAGAGAATTAAGAAACAACTCATGGAATGGGAAATAATATTTGATAGCTATGCATCTGGCAAAGGCCTAACATCCAGGATCTACAAGGAACTCAAATGAATTGAAAGAACAAAGAAAGAAAATTAAGAAGTGGACAAAAGACAAGACACTATTCAAAGGACCAACAAACACATGAAAAAAATGCTTAACCTCATTAATCATCAGAGAAATGCAAATCAAATCTTCAACGAGATATCACCTAACATTAGTAAGGATAGTCATAATTAAAAAGTCAACAAACAAGAGATACTGGTTTGGAGAGAAAAGGGGATGCATCCACTCTCTTCGTAGAAATGTAAATTAGTTCAACCTCTATGGAAAGTGGTGATTCATAAGATAACTAAAAATTAACCTTCCAAGAGATCCAGAAATTCCTTTTCTGAGACTATATCCAGAGGAACATAAATCACTCTACCCAAAAAACACCTGCACACATATGTTCATGGCAGCACTATTCACAATAGCAAAAACATGGAACCAACCCAGGTACCTGTTGAAAGTGGACTGGATAAATAAAATGTGGTACATATGGTGGAATATTGTACAGTCATAAAATAGAACAAAATCACAGCCTTCACAGAAACTTGGATTCAGCTGCAGACCATCATACTATGTGAAATATCACAGAAACAAAAAAACAAATATTGCATGTTCTCACTCATAAGCAGGCAGTGAGCACTAGTCACACTAGTACAAGGGTGGGATTGGCAGACACTGGGCACTGCTAAGGAAGGAAGGGATGAAGGTGGGTGGCACATGGCTACACAATGGGTACCTGGTCCACTCAGAGAGACAGAGAGCGAGCCAGCTAGAACCCCAAGCTTTACCACCATGAATCTACATATTTAGTAAATTCCCACGTGTACCCCACAACTCTAAGTTCATAAAGGCATAAATACATAAATAATAGAGACAGTGATGTCCAAGACATTTGATTGAAGGGAAGAGGAAACCTCAGCTAAAGTAAAAAAAAAAGTACATTGTAATTCTAAGTTTTGGAGGAAGGAATAATTATATATTCAGAATAAAGAACCATTCACATTTTAAAAGTTCATGAAGTAAATCACTTTAGATATTGGCTAAACACAAATGACACACATTCTACAACTAGTGAAAATACCCTTCAAAAGGAAAGAGAAATGAAGATTGTTCCACTAGCAAGAGAAAGAGAGAGAGAGAGAAATATTTGGTATCAGATCTTCCCTAATGTGGTATATATACACGATGGAATATTATCTAGTCACAAAGGACAAAATTATGAACTTTGGAGCAACTTGGTGGATACTGTAATACTGAGTGATCTATCACAGAAACAAAGAAGTGAGTACCACATATTCTCACTCATAAGCGGATCCTAAACAATTATCATACTATAAGAAAGGGATTGGCAGTAGTGGGAAACTGCCAGAGGAGAGAGTGGGGGGGGATACATTTCATCAAAAAGTGTCCTGATCCCAACAAGGTGACGTGGGGACCAAACTTTACCTGTACAATGATCATTTGTGTACCTAACTTTGAATTGTACTCCACATCTTAATAAAATAAAATAAAATAATTTATTAGCCCATTATAAAAAATGTAATCAAAAGAAAAACTTGACTTGAACTCAACTCTGCTGTTTATAATGTGTTTTTCAGTAACTTATATGACCTCCCAGAGTGTTAGGATTTTATTTGCAAATTGGGAATAGCAGTATTATCGGACTCCTGTGTTTAGTTTGTCAATTAAACACAATGCATAAAAATGTTTCTTATGTAAAAAAGGATGTATTTAATGATATTCTTATCATTTAGGATAGAAATATAAAGTATAATTATTATATCTATTATGTATAGATAAACACATACTGTATATAAAAACATATTACCACAATATAAATATTTTAATACTCATTTATTTTTTAAAATTTACCTATTCAAAAATATTTTTCCTTTAAAATGTCATAATTTGTGATTGCATGCATATTTGAATGTTTATTTTTGCTACCATATCTCTCCATAAAGAACAACATAAGTGAGAAAACAGAATTGCCTGTGGACTTTCCACAAAGATACATTGGGGTATAATTGATTTCAAAATGTCATTGAATTTGTATATTCATATATGTTGAATGTTTCTTGAAAGAACACATCTTTGTAATGCTCAAATGTTTAAGGATTTGGAATGTTTTCAGTCCTGATAAGAACAAACAATACTATTATACTATCTTAATTGTTTGCTATTTATCTGCTTCACCATAATTTACACAAAGATAGAAAGTATTATGTTTTAAAGTTAATATAAATTCCTGCAAAGTCTCAAACTTGTGTGAGGCACAAAATTTGTTGTTGTTTTATCATAGATAATGTGAAAAGATCCCATAATTGATGAGAATAGTTAAAATTCTTTGACCACTGAATTTTCAACAATTTGTAAGTGAAACAAGTCATGGAAATTAGAACAAAAAACTGGAAAGTTGCTGTGTTTATAATATATTATTGCTCTCTAAAATTTTGCCCACAGTTTCTTTGACCACAATTTTAAAATTCCCTTACTTCATTGTCTACATAGATTTACCCACCATTGAACCTCTCCCTTTTTTGGGGGGTTTTCATATTTTTTATTCATAAACTCAAAATGTTGTCACCTGAAAACTGCGGAGAGCCCCAGACTCTTTTCCAGAGTTTTTAAAATCCTAAATATAATTTTCTGTTAAGCTATATATTTTACTGCCTAGCAATGTTATTCTGGTATATATCATAGCATACCAAATATAATATTTGTAACTGTCAAGAACTGTGTTTATAATTGTCATACAAGCATGAGCCCATGAATACTTATCATGAAAAAAATGTATTTTGTTATCAATACTTTACAAATTTTGTAATGTTCAAAATTAAAATAAACCAAAGCCAAAGTAATTTAGTTTGTTTTGATAATATTCATACAATTGTAATTAGATTAGTGAAGAAAGAGTCATCTATTGAAGAATAACTTCTTTAATAGTGTTTCTAGATGCCTGACAATACATCTCATCCTGAGAGGAACAGTGAAACTGAAATCAGAATGATAATAACTTGGGGAAACTCTGAAAAATATGAGGATAAAATCAGCCAAAGTTTTCAATAAACAATGTTAGCAAAAATAATAATAGATAAAAAGGTATGCAGTATTTGAATAGCACTTTAAAGTATCCAAAGCAATAATTTACATACTACTTCCTTTACATAATAACCTTTAAAGAGGGGCAAAGTCATTTTTAATACTGCTTAAGAGAGAATGAGGAAGAAAGTGAAGGCTCAAATTATTGGAGGAAAAATTTAGGCCAAGATTGTGTCTAACAACAGTATGTTTATACAAAGTTCTTTATTTACTGTGACCATGCAGGCTGTGTGCAGACTTTATCTAAGTCCATAGACTCAGTACCGTTTATTTTTATTTTCTAAATTGGGGCTTCTGTGTTTCCTCAGATTAAAATATCTACAACATGGAAGCGTTACTTAGGCTCCTTGGGATGGTGAGAGTTTCTATCCACTTTATTTCTTGCCATCCCTCTCAGTCGACAGAGCAAGGATATATATGTCTGTATATTTACATATTTATGAATACTTCTGTATGTATCTATATTAAGATGTCTATACATTTATATGTAGGTCTCTTAATAAATACATTGCCACATGGATCAATCCAGCCTTCTCTCTTGTTTATCTATAGATTTCAGTTCCAATAATGAGAACTTGGCTGTCACCATACTCCATCAATGACTAAATTGTTTGATTTCACTAAAGTAGCTTCAGTTGAAAAATGTAGAACAATTTTACTAGCTAGAGTACAGTCCCTTTTGTGTCCAATCTCCATTTCCACACATCTCCAAAGTAACTGAAGTCTGCATCTTTTTTCCCACTCTTTCATCTGTATATTTATGTAGCTTAATAGTTTCTTCGTTTTATCACTGTCATATTCAATTGCATGAAGATATCTCAGTTTATCCGTTTTCGTATCAACAGCACTTTTGTTGTTACCAGTTTTTGTCAATTATAAATAAACTAACTATTTATGTGCAGGATTTTGTGTTAGTGTATAAGTTTAAATCAGCTAGGTAAATATTTAGGAATTTGATTACTGGATCCCATGGTAAGACTATTCTGGAAGACTCTAAAATAAGAAAGACGGTGCCAAAAAAACCAATGATTTTTCAATCCAAGATGCAAATGATTGTATTGAAAAATTATGTCCCTTTTGGAAGATTAATTGTATTAGTTACTGTGTCTAGAACATTAAGAATCTAGAAATTCTGCCAAAGTTACAAAACTGATGTGCTATACTTTTTGTGAAATATATTGCTCATCTCTAATGTGGAATAATTATACAAACTTATCAACCCACATTGAATCTACAAGCACATTGAAAAATTATATTTCACAAATTGAGACTTATTCTCTTTTTGTATTGCTGATCACAGTAAGCAGAAGCATAATACCTACTAAGGCATAATAATGTAAGGTTTTTTATTCTGTTAAAGAAAAAATAACATCTATGGTCATGAATTTTAATGCATTGTGAAAACAGCACTTTCTTTCAATATCTGTGTTGTCCAATTCTTTGATACATATCAATTTGATATACAGCTTTTTGGCTCAAATAATGTCAGCTAGCTTCAAATTGACATATATCTGAATCTCTTATTCTGTATTTAGCCTTGAGGAATAGTTGAACAAGGCTTTCCTTTACATATGAAAGAAGGAAGTTTGTGTGAAATTCAGTCTATTTATTTTTAACATTCATCCCATTAATCAAACTTGAGACCTAGGTTATTATGTTAAGCCAATGTACTGCCACAGGCTCTCAGATATTGGTTTTACTATACATAATCCTGTGCTATTTTACCCAAGTCCAGTTTACAATTATGCCTGCAATTTCAGCAGTCTAATTTCTGTTTCACCTATTTTGCCAACTCACTTTACCCCTGCTCAGAAATATGCTGTAACTTTGTCCTTAGTAGTCTCATTTTATTTGTGAAAAATGTATGTCTGAATCTTGGTCTATAGGAAATGATCATTTTTTTCCTTTGAAAATATGATGCATACAAGTCATTTGAGTCTATATCCTTGCATTAATAAGCAAGCTCTTCTACTGGTGAGTAACTCAGCAATCTAAGCTGTGTTTGAAAACTTTTTGAGTGTGGATTACAAATGCTTTCTTACTATCCTCAGTCAAAACTACAGACCAACTATGAAACAGACATCTAGGAAGACTACAATATATTTTAACAGTACCCTATATAACAGAAATGTTTTAAACTACAAGGAAAATGTATGGATGATTTTTATAGTTCCATCTGTTAAAATAAAATTTATCATTCTTAATTTTTGATAAACAAATCAATTACCAGGATCATGTGAATTGCAACATCACTTAAACATGTGATAAAAAGGAATACCTTCTAAAAATTGATGTTCAATATATAATTTTTTTTAAAAAATCACTGCTAATTTTCAGGAACAAGCATAGGAACTCCAAATTTTTGAGTTCTACTAGTTGCAACACTTTAAAAAACTTCCTAAACATAACTTTTTCAGATATATATTATATTGTTTGAATGATTACAGAAATTATTAAAATATTTTTTAGAAGATTCAGAACATAATAAACCAATAATAAGTAATGATGAGGTTTTTATTTCATAGTACTTGAAATTATGTTAGATATAGTCATCTTTTAGTCACCTTAAAGCACTAAAAGATGAAAGTTTTATCTCTATAAAACAATATTTATTTGATTAAAAAAAGATTAAACAGGATGGATAGCAGAGATTATTTTAAGAGAGCTGAAACATATAAAATCAATATAATGTGATATATGATGTGTAGATAAAACTACAGTACCTAATATTAATTTTATTCCTGAGTATATTTTTTTCTAGAGACAATCTTGAAGAATTTTGAACCTCAGTTGTTCAGCTTTCAAAGACAGAAACACTATTGGTACTTGACAAATAAGTCTATACCACCCTGCCTTTATAATATAAAGCTTTTATTTTTTTAATTTAGAAAATAGAAAATAAAACTGAATATGTTAATTGGAATATATTTATTTCTGACATGCAACTAAATTCTCATATAATACAGACATTGTAACAATTTGGCAAGTGAACCAGTATTGTCTGACAAACCGTATATCACTATTGAAGAATTTTTTATCATCATGAGCACTCATTTCTCCTTTAAGAAGCTTATCTGCCCAGTCACAGCTCTATTTTCTACATACAAATGTCTTTAATAAAGTTTTGTAAAGAATCATTCTTCACTTGTCTTCAAATACAAATTAGCAAATTTCAAGGAAATAATATTTATTATTTAAAATATTGCTAGAAAGATCTAAGGTGAATTGTAGTTTTATATTTAAAAACTGCTCAAGTCAGGCTAAAAACATCTTCTTGATAAACAATGGTTTTGTTAAAATAGGAACAGAAGCATAATGTTAACAATGTTATTTCAAGTGAACTGTGATGTTGAATTTTACAGTCAAAATATGAGTCAATGCTTTCATATTGTGAAGAAATTTATGCATCAATTTATGATTATCCAGAAGTGTAGAACTTTGTTGAAAGGTTTTTTTTAATTGTTTTTGCCATTTTTAAGAGAGTCCAGTGGGTTCTTGCTTTAGGGGGAAGCTCACTCAGTTCAGACAATATGATTTCTACCAATAAGTAGATATATGTAAGTATTTAGTAAAAATTAAAAAAAAAATATTTGTCTTGTTTTGTATTTTAATTAATGTGTCTTATTTTCTGACCTTGTTCATATTTTTAGAATTAGTAAATCACATGCTTTTATTTTATAAGCTAAATGAGAAAAATAATTCGTGTTTTCAACTCTTATCCTTTTTAATCTCATACTAATCAACACAAGTATTTATAATCATCAGCTTCATGTCAGATTTACTGTTAATTTAGCCTAATGATTTCAAATCTGAAATAAATTATGTAACTATCGACACGCTATACAGTCTATATTTACTCATCAATATGAATCTGATTAAGTGTACTTAGATGCCGAATATTATTTTTTAATATTTTAAAGTAGCCATTTTTTAGTCACTGGAAACCAATTTACCTGAAAGTGTCAATATTTTAGCTTTGAAGGAAAATGGCAATTCCAATTTGTTACCTAGGATTGTAATCAAGAGAAATTTTATATAAAATACAAGATAATAGGAGTTTGTGTCCACACATGTCAATGGAGAGGAGATAACTAAAACTGGGAGAAAAAAATAAAATGCACACATTCCTAACAACCTGGTAATGATAGATGGTAAATAGGGATCCTTGTCCCTCCACTATACGTATAGCTCTTGGCTCATATGACGAAGAGACTGAAGTTACATTTAGAGCATTTTGTGGGGATAACTACTTTATTAGTTGATAAATCTTGGTATGCCTATCTTTAACTAGTTATATGTTTACTTGCATAAAGACTTCAGCCTAGGCATAGTGAGCACTTAGTATCTTTATATTTGGTTACTTAATCCCAAATGCCTTTGCAATGGATTATTTATCATTATTAGTGTGTATGAGTTTATGCACTAGAGTGCATGTGTGCATGAATAGAATGTTCATATATCTATGGAGCCCTGGATTAAAATAATGGTTTATACAGTTATGCAGTTTAAATGTGACAGTTGTATGTGTGTGTGCTTATGTGTGTTTCGCCTCAACAATCAAGAATTTTTGTGACTGATGAAAGTTTTGCTGTTACTCTAATTTTTATTCTGTTGAATATTTAAAAATATTATATTTCTCTTTATTTTTGCTGAATGTTTAGTTTTCCTCCAAAATATATAAGTAAATATTTATTTCTGTTATGTTTACCCTATGACAAAACTTATTGACCAAACTTTATCCAGTCCCCCTGAACCCTCTTTCCTAGATTTCAACCTTGGTCCATAAAGACTTGAAAAAACAAAAATGAAGTTTCTAAAAGATCCAAGTTGCATCATTAGTATGTTCTGATCCCTGAGTAAAGTGCTTGTCTGAGAAAACTCAATATTGCCAAAAAGAATTTACTGTCCATTCCTGACCACAACTGAACACAGGGCCTCTCTTTTCCAGTTGCTGTGAGAAGGTAGGAGCGGAACTTTGATAACCACTAGTTAGCAAACCTAGATACATTTCTCAAAGACCAAAATCTCATTTCAGGTTTTTTTGGTATTATTTTTTAACTTCTCTCACTCTACAGAGTCCACAATCAGCATCCCATTCCCCATTCCCTCATTTTTTCTTTTAAGGCAATGAATCATTTATATACAAATCAAAGTTGAGTTCTGTTCACACTAAATTATTTCCCTTATTGCAATAGCATGTTACTGATTGAAATCTTTCCTGTACACTTGAACTAGAATCCAGATTTGTTGATTTTTGACACTTTGCTGACCCTTGCTTTCAGAATTGAAAATATAAATATTTTACCTTGGGACAGTGTTGCCTTTATTTTTGTTCACTTTAGTGCAACAAATCAGCAGTGCTTATGGGTAGATTCAGCTATTCATTAATTTCTTTGTTTCTCATGCAAGATACTTAAAGTTAAGCTGTTGGCACTCATGTAGACACACATCAGAGATGAGAAATATAGAACTGACAGTTTTTGCTTTTTCAAAAATTTTGAATATCACCATCCTCGTGGTTGCCAAAAGGGAAAAACAAGTTACTATACTGACAATGATTATGACTCTTAACAAGTCAGGCCTCAGTCCTAATGTATAGATTATGGTTCATGGCATTCTTTTCCATCTCTTTCCTCATTTCTGTTCCTGATGCATTGCCCGGGGCTTTTCTCTTCCTACCTAATAGAATATTTTGTGACTAGATACAGCTCTGACTTCCCCAATCCTCCTTAGCCATTGCTCTGCCTTTTCCTCATGAGGCCCAACTCTTCCTATTATTTTATGGAATTCTAAGTTCTAAACATGAGTATAAATTCGCAATTATCCTTTCTATTCTTTACTTCTGGGACTCCATTCAGAGAGACTTGTTTTACAATCAACCTTTCTTCCTTTTAGTTTCTTTTCCACATTTAAACATTATTTAGCCACAACATATTTTGTGATTTCAACAAATGTATCATTACTATTCTTCAATTTTCCAAGTATTTTTTAATTGTCAAGACAAATGTCTACTGAGTTTTGCATTTTATTTTTTTGTTTTTATCATAACATTTTAAGACATTTTTGGAGCTTATGTATGTATATCCATGAGGGTAAACATCCATTATTTTTTCTTGAAGTTGCTATGCCCTATAACATTGGATTCTTTTTTTTTTGAGTTTGAGTCTCACTGTCGCCCAGACTGGAGTGCAGTAGCCTCGACCTGCTGGAATTCGGCGATCCTTCAACCTCAGCCTTCCAAGTAGCTGGAACTACAGGCATACGCCACCATGCCCGGGTCATTTTTTTGATTTATTGTAGAGATGAGGTCTCGCCTGCTCAGGCGGGTCTCAAACCCGCGGGCTCAGGTAATCCACTCACCTCAGCCTCCCAAAGGCACGGGATTACAGGCTGAGCCACCGAGCCCGGGTTACACTGGATTATTTCATTGGTTGTGATTTCTGCATTTGCAAATTTATCTCAATGAGACTTGTTTTTAACTTTTATGTGGTTTTTGGCTTTCTTTGAAATTTATACATCTCTGTGCTTCTTTCAATTTATTTCATGGTTTAAGTGGTGCTATCTCTCAGACCCACAAATTACTGGAAAAAAATAAAAAGAGCTCCAAAATTTCTGTATGCCTTAGTGCTCTAGTCTTTTGGAATTGCAGAATACATCTTAGATTCAGACTAGTTAGCCAGCAAGCAATTTCACACAGTTCTTATAGTTGAGGCTGTTTAGTCCCACCAACTCTACTTCAGTCATAAAATTCAATAAAAACCTCAGAAAAGGCATTCATTTAGTTAATGAATGGAAAAGACAGCATCTCCAGTTTTTACATAGTGAGCCAGGTTCCACTTCATGTGTGGTAATTATCACTTTAGCCTCTTAGTCCGCAGCAATTGAAATATGGACTATTGTCACACTGACTATCTCTGAATGCAGTAGGCATACAAATGTGGTCTCATTTATTGCTTTGTTTTTATGTTTTGCTTCTATCCTTTGAAGCTTTTTAGAAGTGTGTCTTTACCATTTCAAATACACATACACGCATGGGCACACATAAAATGCATGTAGTCTATATCATTATCTAATATAAGCCTTGAGTGTTACATATTTCCTTCAAATAAATATGTTAGCCACTTTTGACAAATTTTGAGATATTATGTTTTTATTTTCATTCAATGCAAAATTCTGTCCAAGATCCTTTTAGGATGCTCTTTGGTACATTATTTATTCTGAAATGTGTTGGTTTCTAATTACTTGGGAAATGTCCATATATTTTTCTTTCATGGATTTCAAATTCACTTTCATGGGGTCAGAAAATATGACATGTATAATTCAAACTTTTAAAATTTCAATTTATTAAAACTTGTTTTATGGCCCAGAATAAGACCTTGGTTAGTGTTGCATGTGCACTTAATATTCTGCTACTCTTGGGTTGATTTTTTCTACATATTTAAATTAGCTCCAGTTGGATGATAGATTAGTTGAGTATGCTACATACTTATTGACTTTCTATCTACTTTTTCTATCAGCTTTTAGAAAGGGACAATGAAATCTTCAACTATGTTAATGGATTTGTCTATCTGTCAATAGTGAGTTAAATAGTGGCCCCCAAAAGATATAACCATTCTCTATTTTCTGGAACCTATGACCCTCTCTGGATAAAGCGCTTTTTTGAATATAGCTAGTTTAAGATTCTTGAGATATTATTCTGGATTACTGGAGTGGGCACTAAATCCACTGGTAGATGCACTGATAAAGGAAAGACAGAGGGATATTTGACCTCCAGACATACTGAAAGGAAGGCCATACGAAGATAGAGGCAAGTTTGGAGTTATGCTTCCACAAGCCAAGGAACACCTTGGATCTTGGAAAAGTCAATGAAAGATTTTCCCTTTGATTTATTTTGTTCCACATTCTTTGTATCATTCTGTGTTGGTAATTTTTTGAAATTTCATCATTGTAATGGATGTGGTAACAATTGCTTTAAGTTGCAATGTTACAATTTTTTATTTGGGGGGGGTTCAGAGTCTTACACTCTCACCCAGGCTAGAGTGCAGTGGCACACTTACGACCACCACAGTCTTGATCTGCTGAGCCCAGGTGATCTTTCTGCTTTAGCCTTCCAAGTAGCTGGAATTACAGGCATTTACCACCATGTCTGGCTTATTGATTGATTGATTGATTGTAGAGACGAGGTCTTGCCATGTTGCCTATGCTGGTCTCGAACCCGTGGGCTCAGGCAATTCTTTCGCCTCAGTCTCCCAAAGTGATGGGATTGCAGGAGTGAGCCACAATACCCAGTTCGTGTTACAATTTTTGATAACACCTGATGCTGAACATCTTTTTCATGTACACGTTTGCCATCTGTATATCTGCTTTGGTAAAGTGCCCATTAAGTTTTTTTTTTTTTCTTTCTATTTTTGTTTGTTTTTTTTTTTCTTGTTAAGTATTTAGAGTTCTCTGTATATTTGGGATGCCAATGCTTTTTCTGGCTATGTGCTCTGTAAAGATTTTCTCCGAGTTTGTGGTCTGTCTTTTCATTCTTTTAAACCACACTAATATTCTTGTATTTGTATTAAGGATGTTTCATTAAAAATTGCTCTGATGATTAAAGCATACAGATTTCAGTAATGCTGTGACTCCAGGGATATTCCTTGCTATGTTCACTTTATTTTGTTAACGTCAAAGGCACTTATCCCAGATGACATTCCATTCTCTCAGTTGCAACCATTCACTTTAGAGTTATTATGGTAGCATGGTGTTATGTTGGGAACTACATTATTTCTTATATGGTATTAGAATTTTTAAATAGAAGCTAAGGACAGGACATAGGATTTGCTGTTATATAAGTAGGTACACTATTCTTCAAGAAAAAATTTTTTTTCCTTATTGTGGGGATTCTATTCTATACTACTTTCAAATGGTTTTATATTTTACTAGTAATGTTAATTAAGCTTTAAACACATAAATTTAGTAATTTTGTAATTTTAATACAAACAACAGGTTCATTTATGGAGTAATAAATGTTTCAGCCTTTTTACAGCTGTATTTAGTTTGAAAATTAGCTAAATTAACTAAGAAGGCATATAAAGAAAAATTGTGAGCTTTTTCATTTTTGAAATATAATTAGTTGCAATATAATTTCTCATGGTTACCTCTGATATGACATTTCTTTAAGAAAGCTGCCTGATGTTCTAATAATATTGATCATAAAAATATTACAAAATATAGCTCAATACATTATGAAAGCATGAATCAAGTCACATGTAACTTTACATGTGTAAGCAAGGGTTCCCTTTCTAAGTAATCTAAGGAAAACAAATTGCAATTTTTCTTATAATTCCAACAACACTATACAATGTGCTGATTAAAATGGGGGCATTTTAATCAGTTCAGCCTTAAAGACAATTCAGTAAGCATGTAAATACTATTCTCTCTATATATATGTGATATATGATAAATATATACAGATTTAAGCAACTTGTCTGGTATGTGTCAACTGTCAGTAACTGCTGAAGGTGATAATATTGCACATGAATATTCTGTAACTCAACTGTAATTTCTAAATAATCTTACTATAGACCTGGTTATAAAACAATATAGACATATAATTATTCCTACAAAGATCTTTTCTCACCTCATAATTTCTTGTAATACAAAGTTAAGTTGTGCCTCAGAAATTTGAAAATCAAAATGAGTCAACTTACATTTTAAAAACATCATTGACCCAAGGTTAATTTTCTGAATCAATGCAACCAGAGTTGTATTAGTTTCATCTGTACTTTATTTGTAACAAATGTGCTGTGTATACAGTTCTAATTTTATGAATCAGTTTCATATGCATCTAAAAAACACTACTTATCCTGTAATAATCCCTGGGATAATATTCCCTGACTTTATTTTCTGCAGTATTCTACTTATTTTTTTTTTTTTAACAAACTTGCCTAATTCAAAAGATTCAACTTTTACCTGACATCAAACAAGATTCCAAAATATGCTTATATGAATCATTTAAATTCCACATGACTATTGCTAATAAATTATCTTTATTCCCAAACCATTAACCTTTCAGTTCTTATTTTAGTTATTCCACTCCTAGTCTCTTTTTCAAAGATTCTGGCTAATGAACCACATCCTTAATGACCATCTTATTTGAATGCATCACTCAAAACTTCCTCCAGAGAAGATTGTACTCCTTTAACTCTTATGACATAAAAAGAATAGAGCAGAAATATATTATCTCTTTGCAGAATGAAGAAAGAAAGAAGCTAATAATTTTGCTGTGTTTCCAGACCTAACAAGCTCATCAACCCATCTTCCCTAGAGGGAAATGAATTTGTGTATGTGTTGCATGGAAGGAGGGGGGACAAAAGTTGGAAATTTAAAGGGTAAATGTTTCTCTTCACAGTGAGAATAATAAAGACTTCACAATCTCTCCATCTTTTATTCAACATGGGACACATTTTCATTAACTATAGCAGTGCAATATACCATTCTAAATATTTTATTTAATAAAGTGTATTAATGTTTTAAATGAATGAAATTGTAGAAAATAAATATTTTTTCTTTTTCTGAAAAAATATTTTAACACTATGACTATGCACAGGAAGAAAGACAGAATTAAGACATATTTCATATATGGAATTGAATTACAGATATTGATTTGGAAGAAGAAATAGCAAAGACATTAAAAATGACTTCAGAATTTAAATAAGACATGCATATAATATTGACAGAGCTATTTGTATAAGTAAATGGGTAAAGATATTATTACCTAACAAAAAAAATTGAAACAGTGGTTGGGCTGGAATTGATAACTTCATTTATTGAATTTGAGTAAGCTAGAAAATACTCGGTTAGAAATAATAAATAAAAATATAATTGAAAGTCATTAATGTCTAGATAAATGTAGGATGGAGAAATCAAGAACAAGACATTGCTATTTTCTACTTAAGGCTTATCTGCAACTAAGAGAGAAGAAGAAAAGTAAATAATATTTATATTTCAATTATTCTATTGCTCAATTTTGGAGATGTAATGTATCAAATAAAATTTCATTAATATTCTCTGAGAAATAGGATAGTATCATAAAGCAAATAATTGTATTCTATAAAAATACTGCATTTTTATTACCTCTTGCGAATTAATTTGGTGAAATTAAAAAGGATTTTTAATGGTTATAAACATTGGCTTTCTGTGGTTAAATCTCAACTTCAGTTTTTATTCCATGGAAAGATTTGGTAAAATTGATCAATCAACCTGAACATTAGTTTTCCTTAGTAAATGAAATAAAAAAAAAAAATAAAAACTCCTGACATCATAGCTCCTACCTCATAGAAGTTAATTGAGATAATCACTGTAAAATGATGGAGCCCCTGGCATGTACTAAGTATTAAATATTTGTTAGCTTTTTAAAATACTATTATTTTAAAGCAGTAAACTAGTAATTTAAAATATTTAAAAAATATTATGAATATTTAAAAATACTATTTTAAAGATCTATATTGATTTCATTAACCTAAATTTAGGAAAATATTAGAAATATTAAGTAGCTTTCAACCTAGTCTGATTCTATACTAATTCATAAAAATGAATAAAATCTGAGTCTCACTTTAACTTAATAGGAAATGCAAATCAGAGATTTATTTTTTAACTCATTTAAAAATAAAATCACTTCAATTGCACCTACTAGTTTGTCTTTTCTACCTCTTAAATAAGGGAAGTATTTCTTACCACATTCAGAGACTCAATCAGATATGATTAAAATTGTCATATACATACATAATTATTAACTAATTGTTTTGGTCTTTCTGCTCCCAAATTCGTATGTTGAAGCCCTAATGCTCAATCTAATGCATTGAGAGTTGGGAATTTTGGAAAATGTGATGGTTAATTTTAGTTGTCGACCTGACTGAATTAAAGATTATCTAGTATTATTTCTGAGCGTGTCTGTGAGGACGTTTCCAGAGGATATTGGCATGTAAATTGATAGACTAAATAGAAATAAATTCACCCTCAATGTGGGTGGCACCATCGAATCATCTGGGATGAAACAAACAGAGGAAGAATGGGCAAGTTCTTGCTCTCTATTCTGGAGCTGGGTTACCCTTCTTCTCTTGCCTTTGGATATTAGAACTCCAGCTTCTCTGGCATTTGGATTCTAGGACTTGTGTAAGTAAACTTCTGGGGTCTTGGGTTTTTGACCTTCAACTGGGAGTTATACCACCAGCTTCCCTGGTTCTGAGGATCTTGGACATTGGCTGAGTCACCTTATCAGCTTTATCAGTTCTTTAGCTTGCAGATGGGCTTTCATGGGGTTTCTCAGTCTCCATAAACATGTGACCAAATTCTACCAATAAATTCTTATGTGTGTGTGTGTTAGCATACACACACACACACACACACACACACACACACACACACACACACACACACACGGCATTTAGTGTCTCTGAAGAACTCCGATTAATACAGGAGTAAATAACGTGTATTTGAGTTTATGAGACTAGAGCCCCATGATGGAATTAATGTTCTTATAAGATATGGAAGGAGAGGAGCAACTCTCTCTCATCCTTGTGAGGTCATAGCAAGAAAGTGGCTATTACAAGCCAGAAGGATGGCCCAATCTGGAACCCAATCAGTCAACATCTTCATCTTGACCTACTCGGTGATTTCTGAAAGGACTAGAAATTGACCTTCCATATGACCTAGTAATCTCCCTACTGGGAATATACCCAGAGGAACTCAGGTCATTCTACCAAAAAGATATTTGCACAAGCATATTTATTGCAACTCTATTCACAATAGCAGAAACATGGAACCAACCATGCTGCCCATCAATGGTGGACTGAATAAATAAAAGTGGTACGTTTACACAATGGGATATTATGCAGCCATAAAGAAGGACAAGCACGAACTCTGCAGAATTTTGGATGAATTTAGAGTCTATCATACTCAGTGATCTGTCATAGAAACAAAGAACAGATTGCCATATGTTCTCACTCATAAGCTGACCTTTGAACAATTTTCATAATACAATAAGAAAGGAATTCACAGTAGTGGAAACTGCCAGGGGTGGGGGTAGGAGTGGGATTGGCAGTTGAGGGAAACTGTCAGGGTAGGGGGAGGGCACACCTCACCAACAAGGGTACCTGTCTAATGAACATTTGTATACCTAACTCTGAACTGTACCCCATATTTTTAAAATAAAAAAATTAAAAATTAAAAAGGGTAACTAATAGGAAATTTATTTTCTTGAAATAAATTCTCTCTAAAAAGGGGGAGGGGGGAGAGAACTGTGAGAAATAAGTGCCACTGTTTAAGCCTCCCAGTCTATGGTATTTGTTATGGCAAGTTGAGCTAACAAAGACAGTGTTACAAAGAATTCACAGAGCCTATAGTTTAGGGTAACTGTTTTTCTCATTTTGCTTATAATTCCCCAAAGGTTTGTGAAACACATTAGATTGTATATTATTTTCAATAATTAAATAACAATATGTTTCACAGGTAGAATTTTACCGCTATTTCCATTTATGATATATTATTAATGCATTGCTTTATTTTGCATACACTTTCTGAGTACCTATTTGATGTCAGTCATACTTTTAGAAAGGGAAATTTAGCAATACAAAAGGATCCTATTTTGTTCTAACTTACCTTTTAGTAGAAAGCCACAAAACAAGTAAAAGCATAGAAACATTACCTTATGAAATATGTCACAATGAAAATAAAATAAGCCAGTATATAAAATGTGATAGATAGCCTAGCAAAGCCTGTCTGAAGAAGGACAAACTTAGGCCATCACATAAATGGCCAGAAGGATACAGCTGTGTAAGAACATGTGGGATCTGAAACAATCTAGGATTGTTTGTGGAACTTCAAGCCTGACATGGCTGAAGCATAGTGAGATAAATATATAAATTCACATACACACACACACACACACACACACAAGATAAATATGTATGATGAAGTTGAGAGATAAGACAGGGTTGAGAACCTATAGAGCTTTGTAGCTTTAGGGTAAAAGACTTGCATGTTAATTTAATTCTATTTAATTGGTAAGTTTTAAACAGAAAAATAATTTGATTGGCTAGATACCTGCAAATGCTCACACTGACTATTGAGAATAGATTGCAGGAGAGGAAGAGTGGTAGTAAAAATGTCATTTTTATCAGTTCAGATGAGAAGTCAATGCAGCCTGGTCTCCTGTGATAGTAAATACAATGAAAAAACAATTATACATATTTGGTATATATTTTGTAAGTTAAGTTGTACAGGGTGACTGGAGATAGGTGAAAAAAAAGCATGTATATAAAAAAAGATGTGCAACAAATAATATTTATTGATTAAATTAATGAGAAAGTGAAAGATAAACCATAGATTTGCAAGTTGACCAAGTACAGCAAAACAGCAACATTTAATACCATGAATCATTCTGGGGAAGGAAAGATTTAAAGGTGCTAAAAAATGAAGTGTTAATTTTGCATATGCTAATTTTGCATTGCCTGAACAGTAATGTCAAGTGAGTTATAAAGGAGTGTATAGCTCTGAAGTCAATTCAGGATTCTAGATGTAAGTATGCTAACAATCAGAACATAAGTAGTTCAAATTAAAAAGATACGATTGGTATGAGATTATGTATAAAGATAGAGTCAAAAGAGAAGTGAACACATAAAGAGAAAAGGCACCAGTAACAGAAAGAATATTGGGGAAAGGGGTTTCAATAACCTTGTCTCAAGGACTAACCCCCCATCAAGAGGATACCACATACTCCTGAAAGCCAAGTAAAGGACACAGGGTAGAAAGGTCATTTAGTCTTGGTGGTTTGATAAAAATGACTTCAACTCCTTCTCTTTAATGTTTAAAGGTTTAGAGCCAAACACTAAACTTAAACTCTTGGGAGAAAATAAAGAATGCTTTAAATACTTTTTATGTTGTTAATCTACCCCCAGAAAGATGAAACTACAGCTGGAACCTGGTATGTAGCACATTAAGAATTTACCTATTCCAGAAGTTGGCTGCCTTAATCAAAACTTACAAAACCCACAATTAGTCCAGGTAAATAACTCCTGAACTACTTATTGCATTTAAAGGTTTGTTGGACTATCTTTCTTAGCATTCTAAGAAAGCAATAGTATTTTTTTGAGGATATATCAAGTTACTAGATAGCAAATAATTTTTTTTAGCTAATCAGCAATACAAACTGTACTCTTGTTAATAAACCTCTATTTTGCTTACAATATATATAATATTCCTTATCCAAAATCAAACTTTTAAAATTTAATCTCTGTTAAGTCATCAATTTTCTCTGTTCTTCATTTATACCTATAATCTATTTCACAATGGTTCTTCTCACCTCAAATAGATAAAGGCTTAAAACTGAGATTTATTTAAATAATATAAATATAAAACTACTAAATATTTTAAACACAGTCTTAATAACTGAAATAGGACAGTGCTATTTTGAGTTAGAACATCAAGAACACCAGTCTTCAAACCATGTTTTACAGAGTCCCAGGGAACAATAACATTAATAGATTGTTAATTGAACTAGAGAGACTCTAACACAGATGCAAAATGTGTGTATGCACATATAGAAGATAAATCAAAAGGTAAGTTACTATGTTAAAGGGGTAGACTCTGGACAGTACAAGAAGCAATAGAAACATTAGTACAACTATAAACTTGAAACCAAAGCCAACCATAGAGAAACTCCAAAAGGTGGCCAGAAGAAACTGAACTGATCTGGAGCCCAAGACTGAAAGAGTAACATAGTAGCAGCACATTTCAATTTGTCACCATTCAACAGAAGAAGGCAACCAAGACCCATTGTTTCCCAAATAGCAACCTAGTAACAAGAGACAACCTGGGCAGGCTCAATTTCCCTTTCCCCAGGATTTTGAACAGAACAGGAGTCCCACTGACAACACCAGGGAAGGCTGATACTACCAGACAAGAAGCCTCACTAACAATAAGTAGCCAGAGGAAGTGTTCTCTATCCCCACCAAGCCTAAAACGCCTCTTCAGCTTCAAAATATGTCATAGTGACTTGCAAAAAAGATCTTGCCATAATAAACGGTTTAGTCAGAATAGCTTCTTTGTTCCCATAGTTCTGAAATGCCTTCCCATCCAGAAATGGCACAGATAAATCAAGTAGCACCAACAAGGGGTGCCATGACACAACAAGAAGTGTGACTCAAGAAACCTCTTTGCCGCTCTATGTCTGAGTTTCTCTTTTGCCACTGGAAAACAGCATGGTAGCTGGGTGACAACCTCTAAATAGACCCAAACACAAGTGCCCCATTCCAGAAAGTCTCTGTATGTCAAGTGCCTGAGACTTCCTTCTCTCAGCCAGAGACATCTGGATGTCTGATAGGGAGTATCAAAATAAATCTCACCCACAGCAAGTACTTGGCCAAGAAAGGCTCCTTATTCCCCACAGGCATAGGACATCCCATCCCAGTAAGTGCCTAGCCATGGATGTGTCTATATGCTCTGAGTCTGACACTCATTTCCCTACTGAAAGACATCTGGTGCTCTATGCCAAGGAACCATGGCCACATCTCAAACAGAATCAGCAGAAACCAATAACACAGGCATTGTGATATAGTATTAGTCTGGTCTTGATCTTCTAATAATATATTAGAAGGAGGATCATTTGTTTCAGATGATTCTAGGCCATCAAGTTATAACAATTTTATTGGTTAGATGTCAGGAGCGGACAATGTCAATCACTAATGAGCAGGTGGCATATGTACCATGGATATGTGGGCAAAGGAATTATTCACATCCTGGGTGGGAGGGAGTGGGACTACGTTAGATTTCATCACACTGCACAGTACACTATGTACTTTAAAATTTATGAATTGCTTATTTATAGGATTTTCTATTTACTGTGCATAACTGAAACTATGGAAAGCAAGACCATTGATAAGGGAAAATACTGTTATATCCAACTAAGTAAAATTCAAAGCAAGGAAAATTAGTAGAGACAAGAGGGAAGTTACACACACATGAAAGGATCAACCCATCAGAAAGACATAACAACTCTACAATATGCATCAAGCATTCTCAAACTGCATAAATTAAAAACAGATAGTACCAAATGGAGAAATGTAAAAACCCACGCACAACTGTAGTTGCTGAGTTCAATAACTCTTTCTTGACAATTGATATAATTACTAATTACGTCAAAGAAAACCAGCAAGTATATAAACCATCAGATCAATACTATCAACCAACAGGATCTAATAAATGTTATAGAACAATCTAGTCACCAATGACAAAATACAGAGTATTGTAAAACCTCATGGATTATTTACTAAGCTGCACCATATCTTGGGCCATAAAATAAATCTCAACACATACAAACAAATTGAAATAACACAAAAAGTGAGTTATCCAATCATAATGGAATCTAACTACAGATCAATAAGAGAAATTTAAAAAAAATGGAAAATAAGCAGCTTACTTTTAATTAATCCATGAATAAAAAAAGGCTTCAAAGGAAACCAAAATCATAATTGAACTTACAAAATCAGAAATACATAGGATGTTGCTAAAGAAGTGAAGAAAGGATATTTTACATTAGAGATAAGAAACATTTTGAAGTAATGAGCAATGCCTAGCTTCAGGAAACTATGAAAGAAAGAGAAAAAACTCATAATGAGAATGAATAAATAAATAAAATAAATAAATAAATAAAACAGCAGATGTTCCATAACTTAAAAAATAAAAATAGAGAAAATCGCTAAAATAAAAAATTGTCTTTGCAAAAAAATAAAAAAATAGATAAAATTCAGACAAGAATGAACAAAAAGAAGACAAAAGCCACCAATGTAAATGATGAAATGGATGCTATCATTATAGATCATACAACTTTTTCAAGAATAATGAGAAAATTCTAAGAATAGACCTATATCTTCATTAAGTAAGAAAAAAATGGATAAAATCCTAAAAACAAAAACAAAAAGTACCACAGCTCAACTATGATGAAACAGTCTAAATTGCAACTCTAACTAGATCAAAGACTTAAACATAAAACCTCAAACAATAACAACAATAGAAAATGCAGGGGGCACCCTTACAGAAATTGGAAATAGAAACCAATTCCTAAACAAAACCCAAAATACCCATGCCATAAGAGATAAGATAGACAAGTGAGACTTCATCAAAGTAAAAAACTTCTGCAAAGCAAAAGAAACCATCAAGAGAGAAGGGAGACAGTCCATAGAATGGAAAAAAAAAAATTGCCAAATGTATATCTGACAAAGTTCTAACATCTAGGACCTACAAGAAACTGAAACATGCCAAAAAGATAAAACAAACAGCCCTATTAAAAAGTGGACCAAATATATGACTAGACATTTCTCAAAAGAAAACATATGAGCAGCAAACAGATACATGAAAAAATCATCAGCCTCACTAATCATCAAAGAAATGCAAATTAAAGCCAGACTTGGTGACTCAGTCTGTAATCCTGCGCTTTGGGAGGCTGAGGTGAGTAGGTGAGTGAATTGCCTGAGCCCGCGGGTTCGTGACCCGCCTGGGCAACTTGGCGAGACTTCATCTCTACAATAAATCCAAAAATCAGCCAGGCATGGTAGAGCGTGCCTGTAATCCCGGCTACTTGGAAGGCTGAGGCGGCAGGATCTCTGGAGCCCAATAGATCAAGGCTGCAGTGGCCGGGAGCAGCCGCTGCACTCCAGTCTGGGCGAAGAGTGAGACTCCAACTCAAAAAAAAAAGAAAAGAAAAGAAAAGAAATGCAAATTAAAACCACTCTGAGATACCACCTAATTCCAGTTAGGAAGACCATCATCAATAACTCAAAAAACAATGCATGCTGGAGAGGGTACGGGGTAAAAGGAACACTTCTACACTATTGGTGGGAGCGTAAATTAGTACAACCTCTGTAGAAAACAGTGTGGCTATTCCTAAAATATCTAAAAATTGACCTTCCATACGACTCAGCAATCCTCCCTCTGGGAATATATCCGGAGGAATTGAAATCGCTCCATGAAAAGCATACCTGCACTGTCGTGTTTGTTTCAGCACTTTTCATAATAACAAAATCATGGAACCAACCATGTTGCCCATTGAAACTGGATAGGATTTAAAAAAAAAAAAAAAATATGGGCTTGACTTAAACCCTAGTGATTCCCAGGATGTAGAAGTTGAACACCATTTTTTAAAAAAATGAACAAAATCTTCGCTGGGAAGAACATACTGAGAGACATTGACTAAGTGGGGGCTCCTGAGCAAGTGGCCAGGGCCCTCCTGGTGCAGTAGCTGGTGCTGCAGCTGGTGCTGCAGCCTCTCTGCTTGGTCCTTGGCACTTCACAGGTCACAGAAGTCAAGCCCCATTATTTTTCTTAAATGAACAAAAGTCATCCTGCGAAGATGTGATGGAGAGAGACAGCCAGGTCCAGATTCTGATCATAACCACAGCAGCAGAAGAGACTGCCAGCTTCAGGATTTGCCTTATCACTTCAGTGTCAGGCTGGACACTGGCAGCAGAGGCTGCAGAGGGATTCACAGTAAAGGGTGAGAGGGGTACCCCATCACCTTCTTGAAGGTAGGACAGGAAAGTTCTCTGACTTCCTTACCACGGAACAACAGATCCAATCTCTGCGGATCAACTACTCAGGAGTGGATCATGACCCAGAGGGAATATCCTGAAAGCACAAACTTTGGAGGGACCTGAGGATTGCTGAGTCTCAGGTGCCCCAGCCACTACCTTGATCCAGTTGCAGGACAAAGAGTGTGACCAGAAAAGGACGAGGAAGACCTCCGAAGAGATCAGTGGTGAGTCTGGGGCTGACCCAAATCCCCTCTTCCCCAGCAATGCTCTGACCGTCAGACCCACGTAGCTGGGTCATGACTGAGAGGGATAAACCTGGAGCCTGGACATCAGTCCCAATAGGAAAACTCCATTCTGGGATAGGCCTTGTTGGGGAACCCCCACAAGTGCATACCTGGGGAAGAGACCATTCTGCACCTCCCCACTGGAGAAGACCTTCCTGACATTCGAGATTGGGAGGGGAAATTCCCCCAGCCCAATGCCCCTTCTCCATCCCTGCTCCAGACATGGAGAGAGAGTAAAAGAGATGCAGGAGAGAGCAGATGAGAGGAACAATTACAGAGTTTACCCCAAGAGGGCAGGGGTTTTTATTCTTTTTTTATTTTTTAGTTTTAAACTTGCCTGTTTGTTAGTTCATCTATTTTAAAAATATTTTTCCATTGTGCATGAATGGGTATGTGAAGATTTGACTTGCATCCCCTCTTTTCTTTTTCTTTTTATCTTTTCTTTTTCTTTTTCTTTCTTCTTTTGTTTTTTGTTTTCTGTTGATGTGTGTATGTGAATGATTAAATATTTGTCTTTCAGTTTTTTTGTTGTTATTGATTTGTTTTTGCACTTTTGTTCTTCACTTTTCATTTTTGTTTAAGGTGTGTGTAAATATATGTGTGAGGGTTCAATCTGAATTCTTTTTTTTTTTTTTTTTTTTTGGTCTTTCTCTTTTTCTTCTCCATTCATTTTATGTTAGACATATGTGTGTGAGTTTAATTTTTCTGACTTTTTGTTGTTGTTGTTTGTTTTGTTTCACTTTGTTGTTATTCCAGTTTGTTTGGGGATGTATTTGCATGTTTTTCTGTGTGTGCATGTTCAATTGTTTATTGCTTTGGTTTCTGCTTTCATTGTTCTGTGTTTTATTTCTTTTTTTAAATTCTTGACCATTTTGTTTCATTCTGTTTTTCTTTGTGCTCCTCATTGCTGTCATTGTATCTTGGACTCACGGGTACACACATGTACCCATTGCATCATCATATTGAGCGGTGGTGGGGAGTGGTTCTCAGGGAACACACACCACAATCAGTGAACATTGTACTTTGCAAGTAGTTTCTGAATCTTAGCTCCCTATCCCCTACCTTATTCAAATTCCAAAACTACAAGAAACAGCAAAGCTTCCTGCCCACAGTTCTGTTTCAAAATAGAACAAATCCATATCCCAGATCAAGGAAGAATAGAGGGCTGAGCAAACATCAGAAGGGAACACCTCTCCCACTGACACTGAATAACAGAACTAAAGAGAAAAGCAAGAGATCTGTCACAAATGAGGAAAAAAACAAAGGAAGACCACAGAAAATTTCAAATGTAACAAAGAGAAAACTCCTGAAAAATCAGACTTTGGAGCCCAAATAATGGAAATCACCAAGACTGGCCCCAGAATATGACAGGGATTATTGAATGGATGGAACAAGTGAATAAGACTCAAGAAAGACAAGATGCAACATGGAAATAACTTGCAACAGAAATTTTTGCAATAAAAATTTCATCCAGAAAATAAATAGCAAGATGACAAGCATGGAAAGCAGAATTAACCTAGCTGAAGAAAGAATCTCAGAACTTGAAGAACAGAACATGGAATCAACACAATCTGTAAAACACATAGTAAGAAAATTCAAAAGGAAAGAACAAAGCCTACAAGAGATGTGCAATTATAAAAAGAGGCTGAACCTATACCTGATCTGTATCCTAGGAGAAGAAAAGGAAATGGAGAACACCTTGGAGCAAGGATTCCAGGAATTAATCCAAGAAAACTTTCCTCATCTCACAAGAGATGTGACCAGCCAAACATAAGTGATATAGAGAATTCCCACAAGACATCAAATGAGAAGACCAACCCCTAAACACATAGTAATTCACCTACATAAAGTAGGCACCAAAGAAAAAATCCTAAAGAGAGAAAAGCCAGGCTACCAACTGGGAAAAACAAGTCAGAATAACAGCAGACCTATTAGCAGAAAAACTGCAAGCTAGAAGGGACTGTAGTCCAATATTCAAAGTCCTCAAAGATAAACAATTTCAACCAAGAATCTCCTACCCAGCCAAGCTCAGCTTCATCGGTGATGGAGAATTAAAATCCTTCCCAGACATCCAATCCCTAAAAGATTATGCAGCTTCCAGAACAGCTCTATAGGAGACACTTAAAAACATAATAAGCACAAAAGAAAGAAACAAAGAAAGAAAGAAAGGAAGAAAGAAAGAAAGAAAGAAAGAAAGAAAGAAAGAAAGAAAGAAAAAAGAATCATCACACACTTCCCAATAGAACAGCAGAGTACAGAATCAACAGAGAATACAGAGAAAAAACAAACTTGAAGACACAAACATCAATCCCAAAGTCAAATAAAGCAAGCAAGCAAACAAACAAACAAAGAAAGAAACTTTATAAGAACCTCATGACTGGGGTAAACAATCACATTTCAATGATCACCTTGAGAGTGCATGGACTAAATGCACCACTGAAAAGACACAGAAGGGCAAACTGGAAAAGAAACCATGACCCAATTATTTGTAGCATCCAAGAAACTCATCTCATCATAAGGGACACAAGCAAATTCAAAATTAGAGGATAAACAGCGAGTTTCTAGGCAAATGGATCTCAAAAGAAGGTAGGAGTTGCGATCTCAATATCAGGAAAAAAAAAACCTTTAAGTTGTCAACAATTTAAAATGATACAAAAGGACACATAATGATAAAAGGTTCAATCTATCAACAAGAAATATCTTTCCTAAATATATATGCACCACACAGGAGCACCAGCATATATAAAACAACTACTAAGTAAACTAAAAAAATATATTGACTCCAACATTATTGGAGCAGGGGCTTGAATACCCCACTAACAGTCCTAAATAGACCATTGAGGCAAAAAATAAGGAGATTCAGAACGTAAACTTGACACTCGACCAAATATGCTTAATAGATGCCTACAGATTATTCCACACAACAACCACAGATTATACATTCTACTCATCACCACATGGAATATCCTCCAAGATCAGTCACATCTTTGGCCATAAATCAAGTATAAACAAATTCCATAAGGTTTAAGTCTTGTCATGCACACTATCAGACCACAGTGGAATAAAAATAAATATCAACACCAACAACATTTTCCCAAACCTGCAAAGATATGGAAACTAAATGGCATGATGCTGAATAACTACTGGGTCAACTTGAAATCAAAGCAGAAATTAAAAGATTCCTGGAAACAAATGAAAATGAAGAAACATCTTACCAAAACCTCTAGAATGCCAAGAATCAGTTCTAAGAAGGGAATTTATGTCTCTACAGCACACATCCAGAAAAAAAAAAAAAGATCACAAGTTGAGAGCCTAAAAACTCACCTAAGGAAGCTAGAAACAGAAGACCATCAAACCCTAACTTGAGCAGAAGAATCCAAATCACCAAAATAAACGCCTTAATACAGGACACAGACAATAAAAATATCATATAAAACATCAACAAAACAAAAAGTGGGTCATTTGAAAGAATTATCAATATTGATGGACCCCCTAGTCAGAATGACCAAGAAAAATAGAGAAAAAGTTCAAATAAACACAATCAGAAATATAAAAGAACAAATCACAACTGACCCCCTCAAAATACAAAAGATTATCAAGAATACAAAAAATACAAGAGATTACTAGGTACTCAAACTATATGGAAACAAACTTGATAACCTAAATGAAATGGAGGACTTTCTGACATCACACAACCTCCACAGGCTGAAACAAGAAGACACTGAGATACTAAATAGACTAAAACAAACCTGGGAATTTGACTCTGTCATAAGAAACCTACCTACCTATTCTGGCTTTCCAGCAGAATTCTACAAAATGCAAAAGGAGGAGCTGATACCAATCCTATTGAAAGTATTCCAGGCAAAGGAGAAAGATTGAATTCTCACCAAATCATTTTTTTGTAGCTGCACTGCAAGTAAGGAGTTGCCAGCACACTGAGAGTTAAATATTGAATAGTTTATTGCCTGAGGTTGAGAGGAGGTTTATGCCAGAAAGAAACTCTCGATCCCCCAATGAAGCAATCAAAGGGTATATAAAGGCAAAAACTGCAAGGATACAGAGCAACTTAGCAACCACAAACTAGCAACTTAGCAGCGAAAATGGGAACTTTTGACCATTAGGAGTTTCGGTTAACTTTGTGTCCCAGGCACAGTTGGTGACTGGAAAGTCCCTGGAGTTCTGCCAGCAAGATGTGGTATAGTGTTTACTGGAATGGTTACGGCAGTTACACGGAGACAAGATGGAAGAACTACTATACAATGGAGTCACCTTGGTTAGGTCACTAACAGCCATTTCAAGTTTAAGATGCAAACATATCACTGATACCCAAACCGGGTAAATATCCAATGAAAAAAGAGACCTACAGTACAATATCCTTAGGAACATAGATGCAAAAATTCTCAACAAGATTCTAGCAAATCAGATCCAAAAACACATCTCAAAAATTATCCACCATGACCAAATAGGGTTCATTCCCAGGATGCAGGGCTGGTTCAACATTCACAAGATCATAAATGTAATTGAATACATCAACTGATGTAACAAGAGCCACATAATTATCTCATTTGATGCAGATAAAACTTTTTATAAAATCCAGCTTCCCTTCTTGATTAAAAACCCTGAAACACCTAGGTATAGAAGGAACGTATCTCAAAATAGTATGTACCATCTATGAGAAACCAACACCAACAAATTGCTAAGTTGACAGAAACAGAAAACATTTCCCCTAAAAAAATGGAGCATGACAAGGCTGCCCACGCTCACCTCTCTTGGAAGTCCTAGCTAGGGCAATTAGACAAGAGAAGGAAATTGGGGTATCCAAATAAGAAAAGAGGAATTCAAGTTATCCCTCTTTGCTGAAAATATGATTCTATACCTTTAAATCCAAAAGAATCTGTCAAAACCTGTTTTAACTAATAAAAGCCTTTGCCAATGTGTCAGGGTACAAAATAAATGTGCCAAAGACAGCTGCATTCTCATACACCAATAACAAGCAGGCAGGGAAACAAATAAGAGGAACAATCTCATTCACAAGAGCCACAAAAAAAATGAAATACCTCTACATCTTCCTAACCAGAGCAGTAAAAAATCTTTCCAATAATAACCACAAATCTCTGCCTAAAGAAATCTAAGAAGACACACCAAACAATGAAAAATATTCCATGCTCATGGATAGGAAGAATAAACATTGTTAAGATGTCCAACCTACTAAAAGCAATACAACACGATACCCATTAAATTATCAACATCATTCTTCTGAAATGACAATACAGAAATCCATATGGAAACATAAATGACCACAAATAGCCAAAACATTCCATAGGCAAAGAAACAAAGCAGGAGATATCACACTTTCAAACTTCAAACTTTACTACAAGCCTTTAGTAGTCAAAACAGCCTGGTATTGGTACAAGAACAGGCATATGGACCAGTCTTTATCCAGGATAAAGATTCTGGAAACAAAGCCTCAATTTCTCAACCAACTCATCATTGACAGAGATTCCAACAACCACTGGGGAGAGGAGAACATATTTAGTAAATGGTGCTGGGAAAACTGAGTGATCACATGCAGAAGTTTGGAAAAAGACCCCTACTATTCACCATAAACAAAAATTAACTCTAAATTGATCAAAGACATAATACCTCAAATTATAAGAATCTTTAAAAATGCAGGAAATTGGAACTGAAATTGGAACTGGCAACAAATTCCTGATCAAAACCTTAATTGCTCATACCATAAGAGATAAGAGAGACAAGTGGGACCTCATCAAACTGACGAACTTCTACAAAGCATAAGAAACCATAAAGAGATCAGGAAGACAACCCTCAGAATGGGAAAAAATATTGCCAACTGTATATCTGATAAGACCAAACATCTAGTATCTATAAGTTACTCAAGCATACCAAAAAGAAAAAAGCAAACAGCCCCATTAAAAAGTGGGCAAAAGACATGAATAGACACTCTTAAAAGAAAATATATGGGTAGCCAACAGACACATGGAAAAGTGCTCTGCCTCACTCATCATCAGTGAAATACAATCAAAACCACATTGAGATACCACCTAACCCCAATAAGAATGGCCACCATTAATAAAACAACAACAGATGTTGGTGAGGATGCAGAGAAAAAGGAAAGTTTCTACACTGCTGGTGGGAATGCAAACTAGTGAAACCTCTTTGGAAGGCATTGTGGCAATTTCTGAAAGAACTAGAAATTGACCTTCCATATGACCCGGCAATCCCCCTATTGGGAATATACCCGGAAGAACTTAAATCAATCTACAAAAACTGCACACAGATGTTTGCTGCAGCTCTATTCACAATATCAAAAACATGGAACCAGCCATGCTCCCCATCGAAACTGGAATGGATGTTTAAAAATGTGTTACATATGCACAATGAAATATTAAGAAACCATAAAGAAGGACAAACATACGGACTTTGCAGCAACATGAATGAATTTAGAGTCTATCATACTCAGTGATCTATCACAGAAACAAAGAACAGAGTACCATATGTTCTCACTCATAAATGAACCTTGAGCAATTATTGTAATACTATGAGAAGTGGATTGGTGGTAGTAGGAAACTGCCAGGGGAGGGAGGGGTACATCTCATCAACAAGGGTACCTGAATAATGAACATTTTTATACCTAACCCTGAATTGCACCCCACATGTTTAAAATAAGAAAAATAAATAAATGTTTGATTAGATGACCACAAAAAATTGTGATATGTATACATGATGGAATATCACACAGCCATGAAGAAGGATAAAATCATGAACTCGCAGCACTTTGAACAGATTTAGAGTCAACACTGAGTGATCCTTCACAGAAACAAGAACTGCATACCACATGTTCTCACTCATAAGCGGACCTTGAACAATTATCATAATACTATATAAAGGGATTGGCAGTAGTGGGAAACTGTTAGGGGGAGAGGGGGCATGCTTCATCAAAAAGGGTACCTGATATTAGAACAGGTGAAGTGGTGACCCAAATGAAGCTGAAACATTTTCTGTACAGTGATCATGTGTATACCAAACACTGAATTGTATCCCACATCTTTAAAATAATTTTAATTAAATTTTATAAAACTTAAATTTGTGACTAAATAACTCCTCCACAATAATATTTTAGTCACAGTAGAAAATTCTATAAATATTTTAATAAATATAACTATTTTTCAGAATATCTTCCATAAAATAGATGAAGAAATAATTTCAACCTTATTTTATGGAGAGACTATTACTCTGATGCCTAAACAAGGTGAAGAATGAACAAATAAACAAATAACAACCCTCCAAACACAAAAACAATGCTATGGAGCATTATCCTTCATAAACTTAGTTCACTCCCCCCCAAAAAAATAAACTTTTAGCAAACTGAAATCTAGTATTGTATGAAAATAATATTATATCATGAAAAACTATATTGTATTTCAAGTATGCAAGACTGATACAACATTAGGAAATCAATCAACACTCTCCCATGTACCTATTTCCATCACTGCTGTGACAATTCTTAAAATCTCAGTGGGTTAAAACAGAATAAATTTGTAATCCTATAGTAGAATAAATCAGAAGTGTTGCACAAGTCTCTTTGGATTACAGTAAAGAAGTCAAGAGGACCATAATCCTCTCTTAAGTTTCTTGGAAAGCCTCTGTTCCTCTGCCTATTCCAGCTTCTTGCAGTTACCTGCATTTCTTGATTCGGGGTTCTTTTCTTCCACCTAAACCAGCAATGGCAAATTGAGATTCTCTAGCAAAGCATCTCTCTGACTCTCCTTCTGCCACCCTTTTCCATATCTAATGACTTGTGATTATATTGGATTGGCAATCACAATTCAGAATAATACCCCTTTTTTCACTGATCTATGATAAAATATATCAGTAAAATACAAATAGAGAAAAATTATCTTAATAAAAGTTTCTACAAAATATCTGCTGCTAACATGATTCTTATTTTTTTAAATTTTAAATTTTTGTTTTTTGAGTTGGCTTGAATGCAGTGGCACACTCACAGCCACCATAACCTCGACCTGCTGGGCTCAGGTGATCCTTTTGCCTCAACCTTCCAAGTAGCTGGAACTACAGATGTGTGCCACCACAATCAGCTAATATTTTCATTGTTTACAGAGACAAGGTCTTGCCAAATTGCCCAGGCTGGTCTTGAACCCCTAGGCTCAGGCAATCTTCTCACCTCCATCTCCCAAATTGCTGGAATTACAGATGTGTGCCACCTCACCCAGCATTTAGTAAAGAACTGAATGCTTTTCTCTTAAATTGAGAGGAGGACAAGAATGTCTGTTTTCTCCACATCTTTAATGTCTTACTGTAAATTTTATTGATTGTCTTAAGGCATTAAAAAGTAATAAAATACACAGAGCTCAGAAAGAAAAAGAAAGAAAAAAACTATCCCAGTTTGTAGATTGCATGATTGTGTATATAGAAAATCACAAAAAACTGATAAAAAATAAATCTGCACTATATATAGATATCCCAGATCTATATACTGAATGAACATGCAAAAAAATTAAAAAGATATCATTCTTCTAAAGTAATGACAATTCTTCAGTATAAACTTCAAATGCATACAGAATTTATATATTATTCATGACAAAATGATGAAAGAAAAATGTAAAAAATAACTAAATAACTTTAGAAATATATTCTAGTCATAGATTTAAAGACTGAAAATGATACAAATGTCAATTCCCTCTCTCTCTCTGTGTGTGTCTCTCTGTTTCTCTCTCTCTCTCTTTCTCTCTCTCTCTCTATATATATGTATATGTCAGTAAAATACAAAATATACATATAGCAAAATCCCAGCATGATTTTTTTTACACAGACAAGCTAATTCTAAAGTCTATATGAAAATTCACAGGTCTTAGCATAGCTACAAACATCTTGACAAAAATAAATAAAAGAGAAGTAATCCTTTGCCAGCTTTTAGAGCTTAATATATATATATATATACACAATAATCAATACATGGGACAGAATACTTATATATACAAGGAGAACCCTCCAAATCCTTGAATTGAATGATTAAAAACAGTATATTCTTAACTGTTTAACCATCAGTCACCTTCCAAGTACTTTTCTTTTGATGCAATACACCTATTGAGATGCTTTTTCTACTGCTCAGTTTTTTAACTCAATTTTCAAGTTTTTTAAGTCAATTTTGATGACTTTTAGTGCTTCTTTCATTTTTTTTTCACCTCTTCCACATGGCCAAAATGTTTTCCTTTGAGGACTTTTTTTTTTTCCAGCTAGGGGAACAAACAAAGAAAAAATTTTCTCTGGTCTAGTTGGGTGAATAAAAAGGTCATGCTGCTTTTGGTCAAACACCTGAACACTCAGTGTGATGTGGGCAGGTGCACTCATAAATCAGCCAACATTAAATGGGCAAACACATTGAAAAAATCTCCAAAAAAAAAAAAAATTCACTGAAGTTGAACACAGACTTTCAAAACAATGCTAGGAGGTACACTGATGCCAATGTGTTCCTGGAACACTTACCTAATGAGGGAAGCCTGTGTTACAAGGAGTCTGCTCTCCAAACAATAATTCTAGCTTAAAAATGTTTTTTTGTTCTCCCCCCCATACCTCAAGCACAAACAATCTGAAAAAGAAATTAAGAAAACAATTATATCTACAATAATTTAAAAAAATAATAAATACCTAGGAAACAATTTAACCCAATAAGTAAAAGGTCTGTACAAGAAACACTACAAACACTGATGAAGGTAAATTGAATAAAACACACAAAAAATGGAAAGATGTTCTAAGATTATGTGTTGGAAGAATTGATATCATTAATATGACAATACTACCCAAAGCAATTTACAAATTTATTGCAATCCCTATCAAAATGTCAAGAACATTCTTTCCACAATTAGAATAAAAGATCTTTAAATATACATGGGACCACAAAATACCCTGAAAAGCCAAACAAGCCTGAGAAAACGGAACAAAACTGGAGGAATCACATTACCTATTTCAAAATATACTGCAAAGTTGTAACCAAAACAGTGTGATACTCGTTTAAAAATAGATAAACTAACGGAACAATAGAGAGATGAATTATAAATGTACACATTTATAGCCAACTCAGTTTCAGAAATGGTACCAAGAACATGAAATGAAGGAAGGACAGTCTTTTCAATAAATGGTTCTAGGAAAACTAGATATCTAGAAGATATCAGAAGAATGAAACTAGAACTCTATCTCTCACTCTCTCTCTCTCTCTCTCTCTCTCTCTCTCTCACACACACACACACACACACACACACACACACACACACACACACACCACAGAACACTCACATATTAAAGACTTAAATATAAGACCTAAAACTATGAAACTACTAGAAGAAAACTTTTCGGAAATTATCCAGGACATTGGTCTGGGCAAAGCTTTTGTGTGTGTGTGTAAGATCTCAGAAGCACAGGTGACTAAAGTAAAAATAAACAAATGGGTTCACATCAAGCTAAAACGTTTCTGTATATCAATGAAAACAATCAGCAAAATTAAGAGACAACCCTACAGAATGAGAGAAAACATTCGTAAACTCCCCATCTGCCATGGGATTAATAACCAGAATATATAAGGAGCTCAAATATCTCAATAGTTTTAAAAGTAGCTAATCCCATTGATAATGACCAAAAATGCTAAACAGATATTTCTCAAAAGAAGATATACAAATGGCCAACAAGTATATTTAAAAATGCTCAACATCACTAATTGTCAGAGAAATGCAAATTGAAACCACAATTAGAAATCATCTCACCCTAGTTAATATGGTTATTATAAAAAAGGCAAAAATAACAGACAATGGTGAGGATGAGAAGAAAGAAGAACACTGGTACACCATTGGTGAGAATGTAAGTTAGCATAGTCCCTATGAAGAATAGTTCAGAGAATTTTTAAAAAATTAAAAACGGAACTAATATGATCCAGCAATCCCACACCAGAGTATTGATCAAAAATAAAGGAAATCAGTTAACCAAAAAGATCTGTGTGTGGGGCATGGTGGCCCAAGCCTGCAATCCCAGCACTTTGGGAGGCTGAGGTGAGAGGGTTGCCTGAGCCCACGGGTTCGAGAACAACTTGGGCAACTTGACAAGAACTCATCTCTAAAATTAAAAAAAAAAAAAAAAAAAAAACTTAGCTGGGCACAGTAGTGCGCGCCTGTAGTTCCAGCTACCTGGAAGGTTTAGGTCCAAGGATCACCTGAGTCCAGCAGGTTGATGCTGGGGGCACCCTGAGTGCACCACTGAGTGACAGAGTGAGACTCCAACTCAAAAAAATAATTGTGTACTGCCATATTTACTGCAGCACTATTTCCAATATCTGAGATATGGAATCAAAGTTTCCAACGTTGGAAAACTTTATTCTTAAAATGTGGCATGCATACACAATGGACTATTATTCAGCCATAAAAATGAATAAAATCCTTTCATTTGTAACAAGGTGAATGAAACAGAAGGTCATTATGTTAAATGAAATAAGTGAAGCATAAAAAGACAAATATCACATGTTCTCATATATGTGAGCAAAAACAGTGGGTGTCATAGATAAGAAGTAGAATGGTGATTACTAGAGACTGGGAAGGATAAGGGAGAAAGGAATGAAAGGGGGGAAAATACCCTAAGTATTACCACTGAAGTGTATGCTTGAGAATAGCAAAATAAAATACATTTTTAAAAACGAAGCAAACTTTTGCTTTGTACAACATGAATGGCTCACCAGAGAAATACATTTAATAAAAAAGAATAGTCCCAAATGCTAATACTTTATAGCTTTGATGCATACTTTTTTGAAATTTTAAATTTTTAGAAATGAAGAAAAGACTAGAGCTCACCACGGGTAAAAGGTGACTAAAAACGGAACTAATATGATCCAGCAATCCCTCACCAGAGTACTGCTCTGGTTAAGTGTGAGGAAGGTATTCTTGGTTACAAAAGTGTAACATGTGGAATACCTATGATGATAGAATACCTATGCAATTTGTGGTGTGTGTGTGTGTGTGTGTGTGTGTGTGTGTGTGGTTGCTACACAAATCTATTTTTCTCTCTCCATCTATATATGATAAAGATTGTGTGTAATGATGAATACACATAATGAACAATGGTAGACTGTGACATTTTAAAAATTCATTTTGTATTAACCTAAGAGAATGCCTGATGTGGGTAACTTATAAAGAAAAAAGACTAATTTGGGTCACAAGTCTGGTGGCTAGATGGTTCAAGACTGGACAGCTGTATCTGACGAAAGCCACAGACTACGTCAACTCATGGCAGAAAGCAGAAGGGGAACAGTAAGTGCAAAGGGAGTACATGGCAAGAGATGAAGGAAGTCAGAGCCTAGGAAGCCAAACTTGGTTTCATAGCAACCTGCTCTCCAGTAATTAATTCAGTTCCCCAAGAGTGAAAATTTAGTCACTTCTGGGATACAGCATTAATCTACTTTTGAAAAATCTGTCACTTTGACCCACATACTTCCCACCAGATCCCACCTTCCAACACTGCCACATTGAGGATCAAATTTCAACATGCATTCTGGTGGGACAAACCATAGCAACGTTATACTAAAATTTTATAAGATGCTGCTGTTGGGATATTGAACCCTGAATATTATTTATTAAACTTGGTTTGAATTTACTTTTTTTATTTTTTATTTTAAAGATGTTGGGTGCAAGTCAGGATTGGGTACATATGTGGTTTAGGTACAGGTGAAGTTTGGGTTTTCCATTGGACCTCAGGTCACTTAGATTAGGATCAGACACCCTTATGGATGTTATGTGCTCTCCTCCTCCCTCCCTTTCCTGGCAGCAACTCACTGTGGTCAATTACTTTCTTGTAGTAGTATGCTACATGTTCAGGGTCTACTTATGAGTGAGAACATGTGGTACTCAGTTCTTTGTTTCTGTGATAGATACTGAATTTGATAGACTCTAAATCCATCCAAGTTGCTGTGCATTCCATAATTTGGTCCTTCTTTATGAATACATCATATTCCACCATGTATATGTACCACATTTAAAAAAAAATCCAGTCCACTTTCAACGGACCACACAACTGGTTACATGTTTTTGCCATTGTGAATAATGCTGTAATAAACATGTGAGGACAGGTATTTTTTTAATAGAATGATTTGAGTTCCTCCAGGCATATTCCCAGAAGGGGGATTGCTGGGTCATATGGTAAATCAGTTTATAGTTATTTTAGAAATCACCACACTATTTTTTATGGAGGTTGAACTAGTTTGCACTCCCACCAACAGTGCATCCTCATCAGCATCGGTTTTTGTTTGTTTTTTATTAATGATGGCCATTCCTACTGGAGTTAGGTGGTATCTCAATGTGGTTTTGATTTGCATTTCTCTGATGATTAGCGAAGTGAGCATTTTTTCATGTGTCTGTGGCTACTCATATGTTTTTTTTTGAGAAGTGTCTATTATGTCCTTTGCTTACTTTCTAATGGTAGTGTTTGTTTTTCTTTCAGAACTTTTGAGTTCCTTATAGATCCTGGATGTTAGGTCTTTGTCAGATATACAACTGGCAAATATTTGTTTCCTATTGTGTGGGCTGATTCCCCACTCTCTTGATGGTTTCTTTTGCTTTACAGAAGCTTTTCAGTTTGATGAGGGCCCGCTTGTCTTTTAAATGTTTTTTTTTATTGTTTTAAAAAATACTTTATATATAGAATAGGCAGGCATATAGTAAGTGTTAGGATATAAAGGCAATCTTTGCTCCAAAGAGTTAAAGCTTTTGCTGACTCCAATGATTGAAAATATTTGGGGGAGCCAATTCTTCTAAACTTAAACAGATAAAGCAGGAAACTTAGGTACATTTTTACCTTTTAAAAATATTTTTATCAAGAACATTGGGAGATTAGAAACTAAAAACCGTATAATTAAAAAAAAAGATTGAAATGAATGGTGAGCAAGAGCATGGTATATTTACTTGTCAATAAAAAAACACAAGCAAATAAAATAAAAATGTTGTTATATTCAGATTTTCTGTGCAAAACATGCAACATGCTAACATTTTTGGCAAATTTTAAGTCATAGGCATTTTATTATTTTTTTTTTATTTTAGAAAATATGAATAGCACAAACCAAAAACTGTAGGATTGTATTACAATTAAAATTACTTTTAAAAAAATCTGAAATAATTTTAAGACAATGCAGTATTGAGTCTCTTCTCAATTCTTTTGGAGACAGCTGGTAGAGAGTATTGCATAACGGCCACTGGAAAAATATGGCTACACATACACTGATAATCAAAATAAAGTGTTAAAATATTTATTTTTAAATAATGGTATTCCAACAAATGTGATTATTGGTTCTAAGATTTCAACACAAACCTGTAATAGAGATTTTGACCATACAAAATTATTTCCAGGACATAAATAACAAGAGGACAAGTATGGAAAACAGAATTAATAAAGCAGAAGAAAGAATTTCAGAACTTGAAGACAAAAACATGTCATTAACCATCAATGAAAAACACAAAAAGAAAACTTAGAAAGAGTGAAGCCTCCAAGAGAAGTGCAATAATATCAAGAGACTGGACCTATGCCTGATTGGTATCCCAGAAGAAGAAAGGGAAACGGAGAACACCTTGCAGCAAGGATTCCAGGAGGTTGTCCAAGAAAACGTTCCCCATCTCACCAGAGACATGACCATCCAAATTCAAGAGAAGAACCCCCACAAGACATCAAATGAGAATACCAACCCCTAGACACATAGTAATTTGCCTATAAAAAGTGGTACAAAAGGCAGCAGGAGAGATAAGTCAGACTACCTACTGGGGAAAACCAATCAGAATAGCAAATGACCTATCAGCAGAAACACCACAAACTAGAAGGGACTGGAGTCCAATATTCAAAGTTCTCAAAGATAAACAATTTCAACCAAGAATTTTCTACCCAGCCAAGCTAAACTTCATTAGTGATGGAGAATTAAAATCCTTTCCAGACATCCAATCCCTAAGAAATTATGTAGCTTACAGACAATCTCTATAGGACATGATTTAAAAAGATATTAAGCACAGAAGAAAGAAAGAAAAGATGACCTGATAATTTGCTGCATCCAGTAAATTCATCTCACCACAAGGGATGCACATAGACTCAAAGTTAGAAGATGGAAAATTAATTTGCAGGTGAATGGATCACAAACAAAGGCAGAAGTCACAATCTTAATATCAGGCAAAACAACCTGTAAGCTATCAAAAATTTAAAAAGGTACAGAAGGACACTACATAATGATAAAAGGTTCAATCCATCAATAAGAAATATCAATCCTAAACACATATGCAACCAACACAGGAGCATCAGAGTCTGAATGTAGCACTATTACAGCCAAAGGCTTAAATACTTCACTAACAACCCTAGATAACTCATCAAGGAAAAAAATCAACAATGAGATTCAGAACCTCAACTTGATACTTGATCAAATGGACCTAATAGATACCTACGAAACACTTCATCCAACAACCACAGAATGTACATTCTACCTATGACCACATGGAACGTACTCAAGGATTCCAAGATTGATCACATCCTTGGCCATATATCAAGGATAAACAAATTTAATAAGATTGACATACTGCCATGCACCTACTCAAACTACAGTGGAATAAAAATAAATATCAACACCAACTAAATTCTCCCAAAACCCACAAAGACAAGGACATTAAACATAATGAAACTGAATTACTGTTGGCCCAACACAGAAATTAAAATATTCCTAGAAACAAGTGAAAACAAATAAACATCTTACCAAAATCTCTGGGATGCCATGAAAACAGTTCTAAGAGGGGAATTTATACCTCTACTAACACACATCAAGAACATTATAAGATCACAGGTTAAGAGCTTAACACTTAAGGGAGCTGGAAACAGCCTAATACTTACTTAAGGGAACTGAAAAGACAAGATTGCAAAAACTTCAACTTTAGCAGAAGAATCCAGATTATCAAAGTAAAAGCCCCAATACGAAACAATGAAGACAAAAATAGCATAGAAAATATCAATAAAACAAAATTCTGGTTTGCTGAAAAAATAAACAAGATTGATAGATACCTAGCCAGAAGGACCAAGAAAAAAAGAGTACAAGTCCAAATAAATGCAATCAGATATGCAATAGATCAAATCACAACTGACCCTGAAGAAACACAAAAAGGGTATCAGAAATTACTATGCACTCCTTTATGGAAACACATTTGATAACCTAAACGAAATGGAGAACTTTCTGATATCACACAATCTCCCAAGGTTGAAAGAAGGATACATTGAGACACAAAATAGACTAATAGCAACCCAGGAAATTGACTCTGTCATAAGAAAACACTTATAAATAAAAGCCCTGGACCAGCTGGCTTTCCAGTAGAATTCTAAAAAAAAACATACAAGGAGAAGTTGACACCAATTCAGTATCCAAAGTATTCCAGGCAATTGAGTAAGCTGAAATTCTCCCCAAATCATTTTACAAAACTATCATAACACTGATACCCAAACTGGGTAAAGATCCAACAACAACCAAAAAAAGCTAATAACCTTAATGAACATAGATACAAAAATTCTTAACAACATTCTTGTAAATTGAATTCACATGTCTCAAAGATCCTCCACCATGACCAAGTAAGCTTCATCCCTGGGATTCAAGACTGGCTCAACATTCACAAGACCATAAGTGTAATTAAATATATCAACAGATATAAAAACATGAAGCACATGATTATATCATTAGATGCAGAAAAAACTTTTGATAACATTCAGCATCCCTTCTTGATAAAAACTCTCAAACACCTAAACATAGAAAGAATCTATCTCAAAATAGTAAGCACCATATACAATAAACCCACAGCCAGTGTATTGCTAAATGAACAGAAACTGGAAGCATTTTGCCTGAAAATCAGATAAAGACAAGGCTGCCCTCTCTCATGTCTCCTGTTCAACATTGTGTTGGAACTCCTAACTAGAGTGATTAGACAAGAGAAGGAAATAAGGGGTATCCAAATATGAAAAGAGGAAGTTAAGTTATCACTCTGGACAATATGTTCCTATACCTAAAAAAATCTAAGAGAATCTGCTAAAAACCTCCTTTCACTGATAAATGACAAAGTGTTTCGGAGTACAAAATAAATTTGCAAAAGGCAGTCACATTCTTATATACCAACAACAAGCAGGAAGAGAACCAAATAAAAAGCACAATCACACTAGCCACAAAAAATAAATAAATATATTGGCATCTTCCTCCCCAGAGAAGTGAAAGACCCTTACAATGAAAACTACAGAACACTGCTCAAAGAGATACAAGAAGACACAAACAATATTCCATACTTATGGCTAGGAAAAATATTACATGCTTATTGATAGGAAGAAGCAACATTGTTGAGATTCGCATCCTACTGAAGGCAATCTACAGATTCAACACAGTACACATTAAATTACCAATATCATTCTTCTATGACCTGGAAATAACAAAACAGAAATTCATATGGAAACATAAATGACCACCAATAGCCCAAACAATCCTTAGTAAAAGAAACAAAGAGGGAGGTATCACACTTCCTGACATTAAATTTTATTATAAGGCTACAATAATTAAAATAACCTGGTGTTGGTACAAGAACAGGCATATAGATCAATGAAACAGGAACGAGATTCTGGAAGCAAAACCTCAATTTTTCAACCAATTCAATTTCGACAAAGTCTCTACCAACAACCACTGGAAAGAGGAGACCCTATTTAGTGTATGGTGCTGGGAAAACTGACTGACCACAAGAAGAATATTGAAACAGGACCCCTACCTATCACCACACACAAAAATCAACTCTGAATGGATCAAAGACCAAAATGCAAAACCCCAAACTATAAAAATCTTGGAAAATGAAGGAGACACCCTTACAGAAATCAGAGTAGGCAACCAATTCCTGATCAAAACTCCAGATGCCCATGACATTGGAGATACTATTGACAAGTGGGATCCCATTAAACTGAAAAGTTTCTGCAAAAAAAAAAAAAGAAAAAAAATCAAGAGAGCTGGAAGGCAGCCCACAGAATGGGAAAAATATTTGCCAGTTGCTCATCTGATAAAGAATTCAAATTCAGGGTCTTCAAGGAACTCAAATGTGTCAAAAGAAAAAATAGAAACAGCCCCATTAAAATGTGGCATTTCAAGGTATAGAATCATGTCATCTGCAAATAGGAATAACATGATTTCCTCTTTTCCTGTTTGGATAACCATGATCTCCTCTTATACCTCCAAAACCAAATAGAATCTGTCAATAATCTCCTTGCACCGATAAAGGACTTTGGCAAAGTCTTAGGGTATAAAATCAGTGTGCAAGTCAGTTGTATTTCTATACACAGACAACAAACAAACAGAAACCAGAATCAAAAGCTCAATCCCATTCACGATAGCCACACAAAAGAATCAAATACCTTGGCATGTTCCTAACCAGAGACATGAAAGACCTTTACAATGAAAACTACAAAACACTGCTCCAAGAAATCAAAGATGACACAAGCAAATGGAAAAATATTCATGGATTGGAAAAATCAAAATTGTTAAGATGTTTATGCTATCCAAGGCAATCTACAGTTTTAATGTAGTGCCCATTAAATTAGCAGCAACATTCTTCTTAGACCCAAAAACAACAATACAGAAATTCATATGAAAATATAAATGATCATGAATTGCCAAAACAATCCTCAGGAAAAAAAAAAAAAAATCAAGAGGTATCACACTCCCAGACTTTAAATTTTCTTCTAAAGCTACAATAATCAAAACAGCCAGGTATTGGTACAAGAACAGACATATAGACCAATGGAACAGGATAAACATTCCAGAAGCAAAACTTCAATTTCCCAACCAACTTATCTTCCACAAAACCTCTACCACCAACCACTGGGGAGAGGAGAAGATCATCAGTAAATGGTGCTGGGAAAACTGGTCGATCACATGCAGAAGATTAAAACAAGATCCATACCTACCAGCTTACACAAAAAACAACTCAATGAATCGAAGACCTAAATGTAAAACTTCAAACTATAAGAACCTTAGAAAATGTAGGAGACACCCTTATGGAAATTGAAACTGGCAACCAATTCCTGATAAAAAAAAATACGAGTGCCTATACCACAACAGATAAGATTGACAAGTGGGACCTCATCAAACTGACAAGCTTCTGCAAAGCCAAAGAAAACATTGAGAGAGCGGGAGACAGCCCACAGACTGGGAAAAAGTATTTGCAGTTCCGTTACAAAGTGGGCAAAAGATATGAATAGACAGTTCTCAAAAGAAGACATACAAGCAGTGAGCAAATATATGAAAAAATGTCCAGTCTCACTAGTCATCAAAGAAATGCATTAAAACCACACTGAGATACCAACTAACTCCAGTCAGGATGTCTATCATCAATAACTCAAGAAACAACAGATGCTGGAGAGGATGTGGTGAAAAGGGAACTCTTCTACACTGTTGGTGGGAGTGTAAACTAGTACAGCCTCTGTGGAAAACAGTGTGACAATTCCTAAAAAATCTAAAAATCAACCTTCCATGTGACCCCACAATATCCCTACAGGGAATATACCTGGAAGAACTCAAATCACTCTATAAAAAAAGATACACGCATGTATGTTTATTACGGCATTATTCATAGTAACAAGAACATGGAACCAACTGTGCTGCCCTACAAATTTGGACTGGATAAAAAAATGTGGTTCATACACAGAATGGAATATTACACAGCCATAAAGAAAACAAAATCATGAAATTCACAGCAACCTGGATGGACTTAGAGTCTATAATACTGAGTGATCTTTCACACCAAAGAACTGTGTATCATATGTTCTAACATAAGCGGGACTTGAACTATTATCTTAATACTATAAGAAAAGTATTAGCAGTGGCAGGAAACTGCAGAGAAGGGGGTAGGGAAGCAGGATTGACAGTAGTGGGAATCTGCCTGGGGAGGGGGGAGCACACCTCATTAACAAGGGTACCTGAATAATGATCATTTGTATACCTAACCCTGAATTGTACTCCACATCTTTACAATAAAAAAATTAAAAGATAAAATAATAATAGTAATTTTTTTAAGTGGGCAAAAGGCTTGAATTGACACTTCTCAAAAGAAGATATACAACAGATCTCAATTGTCCCTGAAAGCAGCTGGAAGTCAGGAAAGAACCAGGTGGAGGAGAAGTGAGTTCAATTGTATGGAATTGTTCATACTACTCAAATTTCTGCAAAGAGTTGACAAAGAGAGTAGCCTGGGAATGGAGTCATTTCTTTCTTTCTTTTTTTTTTTTTTTTTTTGAGTTGTAGTCTCTGTTGTCCAGACTGGAGTGCAGTGGCTGCTCTCGGCCACCGCAGCCTCGACCTGCTGGGCTCAGGCGATCCTTCCGCCTCAGCCTTCCAAGTCGCTGGAACTACAGGCGTGCACTACCACGCCTGGCTAATTTTTTGATTTTATTGTAGAGATGAGGTCTCACCAATTTGCCCAGGCGGGTCTCGAACCCGCGGGCTCAGGCAATCCACTCACTTCGGCCTTTCAAAGCACAGGATTAGAGGCTGAGCCACCGAGCCCGGCCTGGAATCATTTCTTAACTAAGCATACGTTGTCTGAGGGCAGCTGTATGCCATGAACACTGACACCTGGGGACAATGGAACTTCTCTTCTGACAGAAGTAGGTAGGACTTAATTTTTGACTACTTAGACTAGAGAAATGCCAATCTTGATTTTCTTGACTGTTATCAGCACTTGTCAAACTTTATGAGACAGTGAATAAAGTTTCAGTCACTGACTTATTCAACCTTGCAATTCTGCTTATGGGTTTTGTTTCATTTTCCAAATTTCCCTCCCCATGGCACATGGGAACAACCATTCTAACTCCACTCTCTGTTTCTATGACTTCAGTGTTTTTGAATTTCACATTAGTGAGATCATTGATTATTTATTATTCTCTGACTGGCATATTTTACAAATATAGTGCCCTCAAGGTTCATTCACATAGTTGCAAATAGCAGAATTCTCCTCATTTATTTGGCTGAATAATACTTCATTTCAACCCATTTTTTGCCTACAGACAGTTGGATTGTTTCCATGTTTGGGCTAAGTGAATAATGCTGCTCTACTGTTTTTGCTACTGGTTTTATCAACTTATGTGCCTACCAACATTGTATAAGAATTTGTCTTTCTCCACGCCCTTACAGACACATTTTCTAGTCTTTTCAGTTATGGCCATTTTAACACATGTGACATAATATTGTACTATAATTTAATTTGAGTTTTCCTGATGACTACTGAAGTTGAGCTCATTTTTAGAAATTTGTCCATTTGCATGTGTTTTTCAGAGAAATTTTTATTGAGATCCTTTGCCCATTTTAAAATGAGAACATTGGCTTTTTTATTGAGTTGTCTGGGTTTCTTAAATATTTTGGATAAATCCTAGCACTTAGGGAGGCCAGTGTGAGAGGATTGCCTGAGCCCACAGGTTCAAGAACAGCCTGGGCAACTTGGTGAGACTGAGGTAGAAGGATAGCCTGACCCTGTGACCGTGAGCATGCCACTGCACTCCAGTCTGGGTGATGGAGTGAGACTCCAACTGAAAAAAGCAAAAACAAGCAAACTATATATATATTGGGGGGGATATGAACCCAATATCTGATATATGGCTGGCAAATACTTTCTTCCATGTGTCATCTTTTTGTCTTGTTGCTTGTTTCCTTTGCTAGCAGAAGCTCTTTAGTTTGACCTACGCCAACCTATTTATGTGTGCTTTTAATACCTATATTTTTGGTGTCATATAAAGCCTCAAGTCTTGTACCATATCGAGGTTGGACACCTGAGAAGACTGAAGGTCTCCAGTGCTGTCCAATATAAACATAATGTTATTCACATATGTGAGGATGAATTTACTTTCTACTAGCCACAGAAATCAAGTAAAATAAAATAAGCCTAATTCATTTTAACTCACGAAATATTATATCAACATGTAATACCACATTTTTAAAAAAAAGATTTGATACTGTAGTTTAAAAAACAAAAAAGAAGATATACAGGTAACCAACAGACACACGAAAGGGTGCTCATCCTCACTAATCATCAGAGAAATGCAAATCAAAACCACATTAAGATACCACCTAATCCTAGTAAGAATGGCCATCGTTAATAAAATAAACAACAACAGATGCTGGCAAGGATGTGGAGAAAAGGGAACACTTCTACACTGCTGGTGGAAATGCAGACTACTAGTTCAACCTATATGGAAAACAGTATGGAAATTTCTAAAGAACTAGACATTGACATTCTATAGGAGCCAGCAATCCCTTTACTGGGAATATACCTGGAGGAACTCAAATCATTCTACAGAGAAGATACCTGCACACTCATGTTTATTGTAGCACTACTCACAATAGCAAAAACATGGAAATAACCATGTAGCCCATTGAAACTGGACCAGATTAAAAAATGTGGTACATATACACAATGAAATATTATGCAACCATAAAAAAGAACAAACATATGGACTTTGTAACAACTTGGATAGATTTAGAGTTTATAATACTCAGTGATCTATTACAAAAACAAAGAACCAAGTACCATATGTACCCACTCATAAGTGGACACTGAACATTGCTATAAGACAGGGATTGATAGTAGTGGGATACTACCAGGGTGGAGAGGAGAGCACAACGTCAACAAGGTAACTGATCATCCACAAGGGTAACTGATCTCAAACCAGGCAAAGTGGGGACCAAAGGGAGTCCCATACTTTACTCATAGGATGTCCACTTGTATAATCCTGATCACATTAAGTTGTAAGAATATATAGATTCTATCAAATAAAATAAATGATTTTATAACTTTAAGTATACTTCCTCATCGTACTGCTTCTATACTTATGTAAAAAATTAAATACAGGAAAGTATTTATTTCTGTTTATTCAACCACAGTATTGTTTTTCTATTTTACTAACTTGACTAGTTGTCATTTAAAAATTAGCAGTATTTCAAAGTTTTCTAATAACTGAATCTGAAACAGGCCTGAGCATATAAAGCATATCGGTAATAAGTTGTTCTTTTCATTGGGTCTTCAGGCAAACCATGTAATAGCTTTCTGCCTCAGTTTTCTCATTCCAAATGTTGGAAGAATAACCCACACTGCATAAATGCAATACCAGATTTAATTTCAAGCATCAAAACAGCAATACGCCTTCAGGAAGAAATTTATTTTCAGTGACTAAATCTATATTATAATATACCACTACAGCAGATGTGTTGAATATGAGCTGCTGACTCCATTGCTAGTTGTTTCCACATCATGAATGAGTTTTTCTAAGAGTCTATTAGGGAAAGCTTTGTGAATATAGAATTATAAGTTCTCTAAAATTAAAAATAATCTCTGACTTTTACCCAGTGCTAAACAAAAATAAAACAAAACAAATTATAATTGCAACATTAAAATAAATGTCTTGTCAATTTTATTTTAATGTTTTATAAATAAGCAAATTTCTAACCTTATCCAAAATTACCTTATATCTATATCTCTAAAATAAAACCGAATTCACTTTCAAGTATACTGATGCTTCATGTGCATTGTGATCCAAAAACAGTTTCTAGTAATCAAATTAAAAGTAACTAACTCTTTAAGAATATTAATTAAAAGGAGAAAAGTAGCCCTTGACAATGAGGAGCTGACCTAATACTGACTTCAGCTAGACTTTGGTGTTGTCCTGTTGAAGATAACTTCACAGAACATCAAAATCAGAGAAGACTACTCTACGACCATGACAGATCAAAATGAAAACTAAAGCACTCTGTGATCATGTCTGAACAAAAATAAAATATAAACATTCTTTAGGACACAAAACTATAAACATCCTCTCACAAGGATAATATGAATGGCTAACTGATGAACCTTTACCAATTATAGTTTAGTTTCACTCTAGTCTGTCCTCTCTAGGGGGAAGACTTACTGAGATACCCTCACGGCATGGAATTTACGTAAGCCCTTACTGCCTTGGGCCCTCTCCCAAATCACACAGACAAAACATAAATCCTATTGTAAGTCCCTTCTACCACTCAATTACTGAGATGTCTCACAGTTTAAAATGTAAGTCAAGTAAAAAGAGTTTCAGAAAACTTAAGGTATGTATACTTGTTTCAGAAATAAAACAAAAATGCACATATATTATTTTATGACTAGATTTATTTCTAATGCAAGACTTAAAATACTTCTCCCTTATGTTAGTATGTTTTATAATACTCTCATATTTGGATATAAACCTTGATATGAGGTTTTTTTTAATCATGCAAACATTGTCACTGATTTATTTAATTGCTTCTGTGTATTTATTTATCTGTTTTCTGGTAATAAGGAGAGATATTTTTAAAATTTTTTAATTAAATTATAAGGTCCTTAAGCTGAGAAACTGTACTTTATATGTTTAGTTAGCTATGAGAGTTTTTTTACTTGTGCAGAATAAATGTTAATTAAATTTTAAACTAATTCTACGAGAAACCTGAGATGGTTGATGTATTAAACCATGAACAATAAACACATGTGAGACAAAGAACTATAAATGTATTAAACAGTGTCAAATTACACAGTATATATTATTCATGGGAAAAGGAAGAAAAGAGTTTGAATTTATGTTAGTGAAACCGCATACTAATAGCAGGACTTGAAGTTTATCAACTGTAAATAAGAAAAATAAACTTTGAAAATGTTTGTTGGAAAAATTTTTTAAAGAAATAAAGAATATAAAGTAATCACTTGAAAACAATGAAGACACAGACCTCACTAAACCAAATGACTGATTCATTTTATTTCCTAATAAATTGTTGTGTTCATGGAAGTTGCTTAACATTTAGATTAATAACTTCAAATGTCAAGATAGATATAATGAAAATAATACTGAGTAATAAATATCAGGAAGAAATTGTTAGCTTATTTTGCTTGATACATAGCCAGAATATTTGAAGTAGAATTTTGAGCACAAGAATTGCATGAGAAAATAGAAAAGACAGTGAATTGAATGATGGGAAGCAAGTGTAATAAATACTTGTTGAGTATTTTAGTTTAATTTCTCCTTTAATGCAGAAGAATGTAGATGACTGCAGAGAACATGAAAATAAAAAGAAATTGGAACACATAATACAAATAAAAGAATGATTTATTAACACAACTATCATGAAAGCCCAAGATAATAATGGTTTGTTTGTTTCATTTGATTCTCATTTCCTAAACAGCTTATAGTTTTAGGAATAGCATCATATATTTTTTAAACAGCAGACTATTTGCTGTTGGAAATCAAGTTGGAATATTTGTACTGTGCCTTAGGCAATTACTTTTGCTCTGAATTTATGCTGAAATAATAATAAAAGTAAATACATGTAACAAACATACCATGCACGCAGATACAAATATCTATATCTCTCCATGTACATATAAAAGCATATTTATTCATATTCTTTACAGGGTTAAAGTTAGGCTTCTTATACCCCAGACTTTAGTTACAAAGTAATATATTATAATTGTGAAAAAACTTCTTCATTCTTGAGAACAGTATAAAATGAAATACATAATTCATCCTCACTGCTTTTCTAAATTCTAGTATAAAATTATGGTTTTATTTTTTTCCCAAACATAAAATCTGTTTTTAAAACTACATTGTTTACATTTCAATAATTGCAGTGCTTATTTTTATATTTCCTTTTCTTCAGTGAAAATAACGCTAATAATGTTAATTTTATTCCTGCTGTTACAGTGACCCAAAATTGAAATTATCACATGTAACACAATGACATAAAATTATATAAAGACTAATCAATAAATTAAATAGTAGGAAACACTAATATTTGGGGGAGTGTCTTTTCTATTTTTTTATAATCTGAAAAGAGTATATTTTCCCATTTTAAAATTATTTCAGTGAAAATTGTATTTTATGCTATGTTCTGAGAAAGATTAAACATATAATGGATATTCAGTTTTACTGGTAGTGTCCTAATATGTAGCCAATTTTTTTCTCTAAAACTCTGAATTGACAATAATATGTTATTAAGTAATGACTTCAAGACTACTTCCAAATTAAAAATTCTTGAGTCGAGGGTAAATTATTAATACATGTAAATTCTATGTTATTGTTTTGATAATTTTCAGGTTTTCCCTATTGTATGTTGGCTTCTGTAATACTGTAAGAGATGTCTATACCTTCTTCATTGGTCTAATAACGTTTGCCTTGGCAAGACTTATCTAATGGGATTAATTTCTAGAAAATTGAGAAAAAAATTTTGTCATCAACCACAAACTCTGTCTTCTACTCTCATTGAAGTAATTAACAGTTCCGGTCACTCCTTCATCTTTGAAGTTCCCCACAGAGATTCAACTATTGGCTACAGACACGCTTGATCTGTCAACTGACCCTAAAATGAATATACCATCCCCAACTATCACTTCAAGAAATATCACACAATTGAAATTTTCCAGCAGGATTTGGTGGCTCAGCTTGTAATCCCTGCACTCTTGAAGGCCAAGAAAAGAGCAGTGCCTGAGCCCTTGGGTTCAAGACTATGCCGGGCAAATTCACAAGACCTCCTCTCTCCAATAAATAAAATTAGCCAGGTGTGGTAGCACGTGCCTGTAGTTCTGACTACTTGGAAGGCTGAGACAGAAGGATCGTGGGAGCTCAGCAGGTCGACATTGGGGTGGCTGTGAGTGTGCCATTGGACTCCAGCCTGGGCAACAGAGTGAGACTTCAACACAATGAATAAATAAATAAGAAACTTTCCAATGCAGAGAGGGCAGAAAGACAGGTGATCAATTCTTAAGTAGTGTTAGAATATTGTGCTTACAGAAACAGAAATGCAAATACTGCATGTTCTTACTTGTGAGTGAGATCTAAACACTGGATACACACAGATATAAGGAACATACACTAGGGACTCTTAAAGGGGTACGGAGAAAGAATGGTAAGTATTGAAAAACTGCCTATTGGGTACCATGCTCATTATTTGGGTGATGGGTTCAGTGGAGGCCCAAATCTCACTATCATACAATATTATGCAACTAAGTTGTGCATGTACCTACAGAAGGTAAAAGAAAAAAAAAAAAGAAAAAAGAAAAGGGAGAAAAATAAAACAAAACAAAACATTGCATTAGTATAGAATAAGTCTCTGTGAACCTATTTGATGCATTTTGGTTTTTAGTGTTCTGATTTTTTTTTTTTAACCTTAAGAGGTAGGATGAATAGTAATGCAGCATAGCCCAAAGAAGGGATATTCAACAATTTTGCTCAAAGTCTTCAACAAAGGGTGTTATATTTATTTAGGATAAGTTTATTTGTTAAGACTAATGCTTTATTAGTAGATATTGCATACTAATTTATTTTTAGCAGCTCTAGATATTTCAAGCAATCTTAGAGTTGTTAACTTGCCAATTTAAGCTGCCGAGTATATGACTTTTCTTGTGGTTTAGATATTTCAATATATTTTAATTTTATAGTTTGTCTTATCCAATCTCAGCCCTTCCACTAATCTGCAGTGTGTTTATTTTTCCTTTTTCTAAATAAGCAATACCAGTAGTGCCACAAATTTGCCCCTATCCTTCTGGCATTTAGGGTAGTAGTAACAGGAAATAAAATATTTTGAGATTATGGAACATTAAGTTTTGCATAGCATAGAAGTCAGTGTGAACTAGAATGTATTAAAATGTACATTTTATAGTCTTCCAAATAAATTGTATCAATACATATACACACACATACATATTTAACTATATATCCATGTACATCTCAGGAATTCTTAAGGTACAATTATTATTTTATAGAGCCTTGCTAAAATAAATGAGGCACAGTTTAAATGATGAACTCAAGAGTCACACTGTTGAGAGTCCTATCCTAAATCAATCACTCACTACTAGATATACTTAAGATTTCTATATGTGCCTGATATCTACTACTTACCTTCTAGATCATTGTTTATCCTTTTGCATACTCTTCACTGCCCCAGGAAAGTGATTCTCAACATAAATTCTTGGATTTGTTACTTATTTATTTAAGAAGCACAGAGATGGTCTCAAAAAGAAATATTAAAGTCTTCCCCTCACTATGGTTGATATAGCTACTGCCACAACCAAACATACATACTGCAAACGGCAGTGATGTGCTGGAACCAGATCCTACAAGATTTCACAAACCAATTGTACCCATCTCTTCTCAACTTTATTTTTACTAATATTATGTTGGTAGCATGAAATTGGTCATGATGAGAATACTTATACTACGGAAATCAACAAAAACTACAAATCTGTGTTCCCCAACTACCATCCATCCTTTTCAGGGAGCTGTTATATGTATGTATGTATGCATGTATGTAAGTATGTATGTATTTATTACCAGTAAACAAAATAGGTCTCAACAAGTTACTAGTTGGCAGATTGATTACATTTGAATCTCTCTGTCATGGAAAGAGTAGTACTTTGTTCATATAGGGAGCATCATCTTTTCAGTCATGAAGGAATTGTTTTCCCTGTTTTTAGAGTTGTGGGTACATGTGAGGATTTACTACCTAAGTAAATTGCAAGCAGGTGAGGTTTGGGCTCCTAGCGAGCTCTCTCTCCCCCGGTATAGCACTGTAGAGGACCAGTGTGTTTCTGTGCACCACTTATCTGTCCTCCTTTCCTATTGACCTTCTTCCAGTATCATCATTGCAGATTTAGACAATTCTTTTTAATGACTATAATAATCCACACAGTGTTGCACTTTATTATGAAGAAATGTGACAATAGACTCATATAAAAATGTCTTATAAGAAACTTCATAACCTAGAAGCACTTAAGTCAATGGAAATGCTGAAAAGTCTGATGAAGACCCAATTTCATCCCAAGAATTGTGATAACATACTAAGGGTTGGGTATATACAGGATGCAGTATCAGCATATCTGAAAGCAACAGCTAATATCTGATGTAATAAAAAATGCACTGGTCCAAGAATCAAGAGATGTATTTATAAGTGGCCCATTTCACCAATATACCTAATTATCTACTTCAAAAATTTTTAATTTTGTCCTTGTGCTCTTGGGCTCAATGGATTTGAAATGTCTACGATCCAAGGATGAAGTGCTTCAACCAGGGACCCGAGGACTGGGAAATGAGGACTACCTCATGGCCATGTTGGGGATCACATGAGCCAAACTAACTTTATGATGCTTAAGAATACAATGTTTGAGATAACAGTGAGAGAAAAAGATCACGTTTTATAATACAGCATTAGTTATCTTTTATCATATTATTTTAAATGTATGAATATACATTTTAACTGAATATTAAATATGCAAAAAAATTAAAGCTTAGATTGGTTGAGTAATGCAGTCAGTGCCTCACAGCTAATATTTGATTTTATGGTAAATTGGTTTGGAGAAAATGCTGTTCATTTTGTCAGTTTAGTTCCCTGTAGACGACTAGAACAAAGATGTTACTCAAGATCTTGATGAATTAAAAACAATATTATTGCTCGTTTTCCATATTCTCAAAAATGCTGTATTTATTTTATTAATTCATTGTAAGTGAGTGACAAAAGACATTTTTGTAAAAGGGAAACATGATTATTTTAATGTGCAAATAAATTCTAGTTATGGACTTCTGTCTTTGAGACTATGTCACATGTTTAGAGATAATGCTTAATACATTAAATGCAGTCATCACTATGTTAAAGTAAATATATGGAAAAGTATAATAACAATGAATTCTGCCATTCTCATCCACCTGTTTCTGTGTCAAAGCAGCATAAATAGTGAGACGACTATTTATGCCAATATCACACCTATTGTTAACCCACAGTGCATTGCAAGCTAAACAATCCCTTCAACCCCCCATCAGTGGCAAGTGCATAATAAAGTTAAAAGTAAAAGGAAGCTTTCCTCAGAGACCTATCTCTTATTCCTTTCTAATGTCACACAAGTTTTGCTCTTACTACACAGGCTTTAAAAATACAATCCTATAATTATTGCTTATCATAATTGTGAAAGTAGTATGCTATTCTGTGAGCCATTTCATTGAGTTATAAAAATGAGGTCCTGACCATCTCATTATTGGAGATCTCATGTCATCTACATCAATGTCAAAGTGTTGTTCTCTTGGTCCAAGCCTAACATCAATCTCTTAACTGGAAATTTACTCTCGAAACCATGTGCTGCCCTCCTCACTGGTATACATTATTTAAGATGCACATGCTTACATAGAGAGCCCTGTTCTTGTTGTTCGTTTGTTTTTAAGCTACAGAATGGTTTGCGAGAAGGTTTTGTATTACTGTGGACATGAGTTAGATTTGGCCCTAAGTTTTCTTGTTTTTAATAGATGGTTTGATCTTCCAGTAATTATATAAAATTAACTAAATTAAGTTTTCTCACTATTGTTAGGTGGAAAAAGTTATTTAATTATAAGTTGCATTTTGATACAATGAATTTTTAGTGTGACTAAGATGGAACTATTGTCAAATAGACTACGAAACACAAAAAAATCCTGTAGAAATTAGATTTTTTTTTTGCCCTGGATTTTTCTGAAATACTTTTTGTTTAATTTTAAAACTTGACCAGCAAGTAATCACGAGAAAAAGATAATGTTTTATAATATAGCATTATTTGTCTTTTGTCATATTATTTTAAGTGTATGAACATACATTTTAATTAAACATTTAATATGCAAAAAAATTAGAGCTTAGATTGGTTGAGTAATGCAGTCAGTGCCTCACAGCTAATATTTGATTTTATGGTAAATTGGGTTGGAGAAAATGCTGTTCATTTTGTCAGTCTAGCTCCCTGTAGACAACTAGAACAAAGAAGTTACTCAAGATCTTGATGAATTAAAAACAATATTGTTGCTCATTTTCCATATCCTCAAAAATGCTGTATTTATCTTATTAATTATGTAATTAATTACATAATTAATTTAATTATGTAAATATTACATAAAGAGTCCTGTTTCTGAGTTAGGTTGATAAAATTTAGATAAATCTTTAGTGAAAATGAAAATGACAGAAGAGAAAATAAGCATTTGAAAAAAACTGCTGATGAAATTATAATGGATCAAAAGATTCACTGGATCAGGTTTTCTAAAAAATATTTGAATAGGTAATTTAGTTTAGGCTCACACCAAGACTGTCATATCGGTGTGATAATATACCCCTCACTATAGAAAATATACTCAGATATATTAAATTATTTACAGAATCTGAACTCAAATCTTTCTTAGTCCCCAAGAATACTGAGGAGAAAAATAAAAAATAAAAAGAAAGCTACCAGACAGCCCTGCTTTGACTTACTGCTTTGTTCCTAGTTTTAGTAAACATTTACATGAAGAGACACATTAAAGTCTTACAGGGCTCTGGCCTTTCCTTGCTTGTACATTTGAGAGTAATAACTTGAGAAATAAAACCTTCGGGATTTTAATAAAAGTGGTTGCAAATCTCCCTGAATAGGCTCACTCAGGAGGTGCTTTACTTTGTGATAAATATTTCTCTCTCCTAGAGTGTTAGAAGTTGTTCGTTGTATCAGAAGAATTTCAAAAGAATTTAGGTTATGAAATTTTCACTGATCTCTTCTAAGGTAAGAGCATAATGAGGGGAAACTTTTATAACTGTTGCACTAGCAATTAGGGGATAGGAATAAAACACTCTCCAAATGTATTCTGATAATACATTCACAGATTTTTAAAAATCACATCCCATTTTTATTTACAAAACAAAAGCCTTCAAGAAATACTATGAAATTTTCATTAGCAAAAATTGAATAAAGTTTTATATATATTTAAAACAAACTTAAAATTATATTTATATGTTCTTTTCCAAATATATAACATTAAATTTAAGTAAGTGAGACGGTATTCTTTAAAATCTATATGTGCATGATTAGATGTGTTTAAAACCTAAACAAGACCTACAGTTACTCCAAACATGGTTCTGGGGGTATTTTTCAGAAAAGTTGAAATGAGAAAATTGATAAAGTTAAGTAAAAGCCATATTATTGGGATTTTTATGGTATATATAATGTTATGTGGTTTTTATAAGATTGAGAGTATTTATTATGTGTATTCTGGAATTTTGCATTGTTCTGCTTCTGAAGATTAAGCAGAAAACTTTATATAATGTTAAAGGGAATTTTGTAATTTGAGATTCCTATGTCAAATTTAGAATGATGATAATAATAGTAACAGATTACTTACCTGTAAATACCACAAATTATGTTGAATCTTCAAGTTACGCTTCTAATATAACTGACTTTAAATGTCAGTTGATGTTGTTGGCAGAATAATGCCTCTCCATCCTGTCCCATATCCCTAAAATGTCTATTTTCAAATCCTTGGAATCTGTTGATATGTTACCTTACATGACAAAGGCAAATTAAGTTTACATGCAGATGAAAATCAAATTTACTAATCAGCTGGCATTAAAATAAAATTATCATGGGTTATGCACCTGTGCCCAATGTAATTGCAAAAGTTTTTAAAAGTGGAAGAGGAAAACAGAAGACTGAGAGTCAGAATGATTCTGTATAAGAAAGACTCGACCAGTCTTTACTGACTCTGAAGATGGAGTAAGAGAAACACGAACCAAGAAATGTGCCTGACTTCAAGAAACTAAACAAGACAAGAAAATAGATTCTTTCCTACAACCTCTTGAAAAAACATAGCCCTGTAGACAACTTTTTAACCTAATGACACACATCAGGTTACAGAACTGTAGGATATTAAATTTTTGTTCATTTAAACCACTAAGTTTGCAGTAATTTGTAACAACAGAAATAAAAAACACTCTGAACAAGGAAAGTCAACATGGCACCAGAGAGAAATTGAGCTTATACTTTGTGTGCTTGAAATTGCATATGTGTCATGATAAAGGATTAATTGAATGATACTTGAAATCTATATAGAAACATAAGTTTTGTGTCTATTTTGTGCTTTTTAAGGTTGCTTTCTTTATGCACTAAATTACATGGCTACATCTGCCATGGCAACTTATAGTAAGTGTAGACTTGTGGATTTTGAATACGCATAAGTGACAGTAGGTAATTTTTCACTAAGCGATGCTGGCTATGATAAAATTAGGGAGAAAAATAGAAGTGATCATGCATTAATATGTAAAAACAACTTATATGATTCTAACATGGAATACATATTTTCAATTTACCGATTATTTTACTTCAGACATGTGACCATGCATCATTGTCAACAATAGTAACATAATTATCAAAACTTAGAATGCTAGACAACAATAAGTCAATTGACATCCAGTTGTCAAAATAGAAAATACAGAATAATTTCAGGAACAATTTCAGGAACAATTGTTTTAATTTTAGAATAATTAAGTTCTCTACGTTTTGCTGATTAATTACTGTAAAATTTAAGTACTTTAAAATAAATTCAAATATAAAATCAGAGTACATTATTCTTTCTAGTACAAGAGGGTCCCCAAAACCCAGAATTTATAAAAAAATGTGTATTTATTTTCACATGGTTAAACTTCAGTCATCATCAACGTACACTCTGTTTGATGAAATACACCTATGAGATACTTTTTTCATTTCTGAAAACAGTTTTTGAACACATCAATTTTGATTCATCTAATTGCTTCTGCCATTTTGTGTTTGACCTTTTCTACATTGGCAAAATGCTTCCTTTGAGGCCTTTTTTTATTTGAGGAAACAAACAAAAAATCGTTCGGGGTGAGATTGGGTGAATAGGGAGAGTAGGACATGGGGGTCATGCCTCTTTGGTCTAAAACTGCTGAACACTCAGCATGGTGTGAGCAGATGCACTCCCAAGTCACCCATCGTGAAACAGGCAAATGCGTTGAAAGACTCTCAAAAAAAAAAATTTTACTGAAACCTTCCACAGCCCCTCACTGCAATGTTAGAGGGGTATACTGATGCTGACAGGTTCCTAGAACACACATCTAGTGGGGAAATCCTGTTCCAGAAGAGGCGAACCTTCCAAAAAATAATTCCAAGTTTTTGGGAGGACTCCCTCATACACTTTACCGTTTTTTCCCCCCATTGATCATATATGTTAAGCAAATATTAGACTTGCCAAAATTGGGTTAAATATAATTGAGACGTATTTCTCATATATATTGGTGCTTTAAAACATCAAATAAATGATAATGTAGAATGTATCATCACTAATGATCAAAAGAAGTTGTCTAATTTTTATAATTACAGACTATTGCTTAATAGATTTTCTTAATATCTTTCCTACTTTAATTTAAAATTAAATTTCAGATCCAGATATCCACATTGCTCTTTCCTACATTTTACAACTCTGCCTTGTAGTTCCCTCTTACAGGTCTAAAAAATAGTCCTGTAAGTAAAGCAAAACCACAAAGTTACTCTATGGGACACTTCCAACGATGTGTAGGCAACAGGAATAGATCGTTTTTCATATCAAATTTAAAATGACATTTAATAGATCACAGGAGCATTAGCATTAATTAAGAAAGATATGTCATTCTTTTCAAGGCAAACTACTATTTTTTTCCAACAGTTTTTTAAAAAATTATTTATTTATTATAAAGATGTGGGGTACAATTCAGGGTTAGGTATACAAACATTAATCATGCAGGTACCCTTGTTGATGAGGTATGCCCCTCCCTCCCTTAGCAGTTTCCCTCTACTGCCAGTCCCACCCCCTCCCCTGACAGTTTTCCACTACTGCCAATTACTTTCTTATAGCATTATAATTGTTCAAGGTCACCTTCCCACCAGCAGTATAGAAGCGTTCAGCCAACAGACACATGAAAAAGTGCTTAGCCTCACTCATCATCAGAGAAATGTAAATCAAAAACTCATTGAGATACCAACTAACCCCTGTAAGAATGGCCATCATTAATAAAACAAACAACAACAGATGCTGGCGAGGATGTGGAGAAAAAGGAACGCTTCTACTATTGTTGTTACGTCACTTCAGTCCACTCTTATGTACCCTCTGTGTTTCTTCAATTCTGTAGAGCACTGAGGTAAATTAATATCATTCACACTTTTCATTAAATAGTACCCAATTTAGTTATTTTAAAAATTGCCTTTTTTACTATTTCATATATCTTCCTCCAACTTCTAATAATAAATATATTTTTAATAATTTAGATTTTAGTTTTAAAAAGATATAGATCTCTCATCTCTAATAATTGATGATTTATATAAGCTTGGATTTTTTTTAAGAATTTGATTGAAAAATCTCTGATATTGGAAGACTATGCAGACAAAATATTTCCATAAAATTATTCCTGTTACTTCACAGTCTAAGATTTTGGTTATAATTTATAAAGAAATTAATCTTGAAATATATGTAATTTTGTCTTAGATTATAAAATTATTAGAACTATCATAATTTGTTCATAAGAGCACTCATGCATACTACTTTTATAGTTATGAGAGACATTATGCTTTTAAACTGAATATCTTAGAATTTTTCTACTTAATCTGTCAGCAGTATGAGACAATATTTTCATTTTTTTCTTCGTTTGAAATAGTCTTTTTCTTTGGCTTCTGTGATGCACAATCTCTTGGATTATCTGCATGGCCCAACTGCTATTATTATTATTATTATTATTATTATTATTATTATTGTTTTTTTTTTTTAATAGAGTCTCACTCCATTGCCCAGACTGGAATACAGTGACATGCTCACTGCCACCCCAGCGTCAACCTGCTGGACTCAGGCAATACTCCTGTCTCAGCCTTCCAAGTAGCTGAAACTATGGGGTGAGCTATCATGCACAGCTAAATTTTATTATTATTATTTTTTGTAGAGATGAGGTCTCACCACGTTGCCCAGGCTGTTCTCGAACCCATGAGCTCAGGCAGTTTTCTCACCTCGGCCTCCCAAAGTGCTGGAATTACAGGCTTGAACCACAGCACTCAGCTTCCAATTTTCTACCACGTGTACTGGTTTTTCTTGGTTGTCAACATTTAAAATGTTATGCTTCTTCAGGGCTCTGAATTGCCATATCTCCATATCACTCTATACCAGTGTTCTCAACCCTGCAAGGGAGCACTTGGTAATGTATAGAAACATTTTTGATTGTTGTAACTGGTGATAGTGCTTGCTGAAGGGGCAGTAAGAGGTGCAGTTTTTCTACAGGCATCTAACACGCAAAGGCCAAGGGATGTTCCTAAATGTATTATAGCACACTACAGCTACAGCCCCCAACAACAGAGGATTAACCAGACTGAAATGCAAGCAGCCCTAAGTTGGAGAAAACCTGGTCTAGCTGTTCTTCTTAGAAAAACTCATCTTCTTCCAAAATTTGACTTAGATTGAGTGTTCAGCCTATTCACTGAATGTTCAGCCAAACTTTTCTAACTTTGCCCATATCTGTTTTTTTTTTGAGCCCCAAACATAAAAAAATCTATAGGCCTATCAATATCTCCAATTGAATTTAACATAGACACTGCAAATTCCATATGTCCAAGTATAAATGCATCAACACCATTTGTCTTCCGTACTCAAATAGGTTACTCCTCTGAGGATCCTGTATTATAGCTAGCACTACCATTCATTTTGATGTCCAAGTTAGAAAAATCATCCCTAAAAAGTGTTTTTCCTTTCTTCAAGCAATCCTGTTTAGTTTACCTCATAAAATTTGTACTATGTTGTTCACTTGCTTTTATACTTTTGTCTACCTTCCTAGTTCATATTGCTATATTGCATCTTTTAGACAACAGATGCAGCTTTCTATCTGGTCTTAATTTTGTGTGGAAAATTTGCTTTGTTCACAGCCTATAGAGTGAATTTTAGTCATAAAGTTATAATGTCTTGAAACAATGAAGTGTTTTCTAGTTGATGTTACTAAACCTCCCAAATTTTTAACATGACCTTAAAGCCAAAATAGAATTTAGTCTCTACCTACCTCCCCAGCCACACCTTATATTACTCTGTCACTTTTCTACTTAGTCATTGTGGAAAAGCCCAAATATTTCTGGAAAAAAAAAAAAACTAAACTCTTTCTGAATTTATTTAAAGCGTTTAATGTTTACAGGGACTCCCTAAAACAGAAAAAAATTATAAAAATAAATATTTATTCTTAGTTAAAAATTAGTCACCTTGGAAGTACTCTCCATTTGATACAATACAATTATAGAGATGCTTTTTCTGCTGCTCAAAACAGTTTTTGAATTTGTCAATTTTAATACATTTTAGTGCTCTTATGTTTTTTGTTTCACCACTTCCACATTGGCAGAGCATTTTCCTTTGAGTAGTTATTTCATCAGAGGGGTTTAAGAAGGTGGGGCAAGAGGGTTATGCCAGTTTTGGTCAAACTCAGCTGAAGACTCAATGTGATGTGGACAGGTGTGCTCGTAAATCAACCATCAAGGAATGAACAAATGCATTGAAAAATATTGATTATTGAAAAAAAAATTTTTTAATGTATTTAGTAAATAAAAAACTAATTTTATAACAATGTTTGATACTACTTAGAGAAACTGGAAAGAGCTATAGATTTTTTTCAGAAATTATTTGTACTATTTGATTAATAAACACTATATGTAATTTAATTATATGTTCATTTTTAAGCTTTAAATATATATTTATTTGTCCATGCAAAAAAAAAAAATTCACCAAAGATAATTGTAGCCTCTCATAACACTAGCTGGTACACTGATGATGATGATTTCCTAGAACACTTACCTAGAGAGGGAAGATTGTACTACCATGGGCTCATCCTTCAAAAAAGTAATTTTGTTTTTTTGGGGGGATCCTCTCTTGTACATTATTAGAGTTATGGTTACATTAAAAGCCAAGATTCACCGCTTTGCAATATACTTATGCTATAGAACTGCGCTTGTGCCCATTAAATTTATACACATTTTTTAAAAGAACTGAATTATTCCAACAACAGACTCTTTTGAACTTATAGCTTCTTCTTTCCAAAAATATCTTCCAAAATGTCTTCTCACCAACTCTTGCCTCTGCCAAAATGCTCCAAAAAAGGCTTTATTGATGTGTATCAATTTCCTACTGCTGCTATAAAACTTGACTACGAAATTGGTAGCTTTAACAAATCAAATCTATTATCATAGTTTTGGAGGTCAAAAGGTAAAACTCAGTGTCCCTGGCTTAAAATGAAAATAGTTACAGTGCTGGTTCCTTTTGGAGTACCTGAAGGAGAATTTGTTTTCTTGACATTTCCAGGATTGATACTGTACTCATTCATGACCCTGCATTACATGATCTTTTTTTTCTCTCTCTCCATCATCACATCACCATCTCTATGGTAAGTACCTTTGAATTACCTTGGATCTACCAGAATAATCAAGGACAACCTTTCCATCTCAAGTTCCTAAGCTAATCACATCTGCAAATTATCTTTTGCCATGTAGGATTATATACAATAGTCACAGGTTCTAGTGATTAGTATGTGCATTTTTGAGGGCTATTATTCAGTCTGCCACCACTTTCCAGATTAAGTTAGGTCCTTTAATATCTATATTCTCATTAAAAGTTAACGATATCAAGACAAACACAATATATAGTTATCCACTCCTATATTCTTAATAACCAGTGCAATGTCTAAAATAGATTGTGTAATTATTTACTGAATGAAAGTAAAAAATATTGGCATTAATAAATTAGAAGGACTAATAAATCAGTGGTGGAAACTAGTAAAAATAAGAGAGAGAAGTTAAATGAGACACCCATATATTTTTCCAAGTCTAGAAATGTCGATATCTAAACAGAATTTGAACTAGCAATATTAGCTATCTAAATTATCATTTGCTTTTGTAATTATTAAAGCTTAATATTTTAGTAGAAATAGAATGTTATGACCTAATTTAAAGATATGATTTAAATATTTAATAATTTTGTGATTTTGTTTAATTTTCATTCTGTTTTTCTTAGAACATTTTATTCATAAAGCATATTTTATTTATTTTATTTGGGAAATTGCGGGGGTCCAGCCACTGCCGGGTCGTGAGGTTTCCTGAAGGAAAGACGGATGGGCGAAAGACGGAAATATTATACTTGGACACCTGCTTCCTGAACAGATGATGTTTAATGTTAGCTAAGGGAAGGCTTTTATACCATTTGTAAAGGGGCAAGACAAAGAAAATTCCTTCACGTACATATCCTCTAAAAGTTACTACCATCTAATGGTCTTAGCAACAAACAAGCCAAGAATCCTATAAACATTCAGACAACGAGTCTTATTCATAAAGCCAAAAATGTTAGTTTTACTCCAAAGTCCCGAATTACAGTCCTTGAACTGTCTCCAGAAAGTTTCCAAATGCAAAGTTCTTCATGTAGCAGTAGTTTTCCCATCTGGGGCTTCTATGACCTTCAAAGCTTTGTAATCGCCTCTCTTGTTCAGGTGTCTTCATTACTTTTCTCTTATCCTGCAGTGTTTATTTCTAAAGAAAACTCAAAAGAAGTTTTTAGTAATGTTTCCCAGGCCTCCAAGGTTGCTTTCTGTCTTTAGCTAATTTATCATAAAAGTGTCTGATTAGTATATTATGAGTTCAGTGAAAACCCACTCTATAAATGTTAACTTACAGTTTTAGCTATTGAATTAAGTAAAAACCTTAACGATAATCTTTATCCTAAGTCAGTGAAAACAGTGTTATAATTCACCTACATAACTGCTAGATAAGTATTAGAACTTAAAATGAATTCATAATGGACTTACTATAAACTTGTGCTTCTAAAAAACCTTATCTCTAAACACTAAACTGCATAATTCTAAATCAAATGAGTGAATATACTTGTATCATTTTTTACTCAAGCAATATCTAGTAACTTACAACCAAGTGAAAGAAAGAATTCTTGATGTGCTTCAGAGTTTAACCCTTGCATATGTTAGAAAAAGCCAAACGGCATAGTGGGAAATGGAAAAATGAACCATGACATTTCCAGGTTAGCTGTGAGTACTTCGCATAAACATGCCATTTTCTTCTTCCACTACTGCCATTTTCTTCTTCCACACAGCCTCCAAGGCTGGCTCCCAACAGGGAATAATATTTCTTCCCAAAGATTAATGATATAATGTATATAAAGAGTTCATTGTCAATTGTGTGGTGAATGAAATAAAACACAACTGAATTTCTCTTGAACTTATTTTCATGTGTGTGATACTTGAGATACATATGTGATTTCAGAGAGGGTTATTTTTCATTTGATGATTTCTATTTTGGTTACAGAAAATGTGTTTTTTTAAAGAAAAATAATATACTGCTGGAAACAGTCATCTCAGTACATCTGGATATATTATATGAAAAATGACTATGTCTCCTCATGCCACAATTTGCTAATGAGTAGCAGCAAACTACTACTGAATATCTATTTTTTAAAAAGTCATATCTATTCTTCACTCTAAGACTAATTTGTTTGTTCACTGAGTTATCTTGAATATATTCTGCATACTGAGTTATCCTCTATAGTCTCATCAGGACTTATTATGTGACTAAAAAAGTATACTCGATGGTTTTTCACGTTTCTATATTTTTTATCCCACCAATGACAAAATCAAGTTATGAATGATATAAATATAATTTGAGATGAAGCTCTCCTAAATTCAGAAAGTTTTAAGCACAAACACAGGTGCACTTTTAATATTCTTCTTATGGTGCATTTATACTGTAAGTCCCTACATATGAACCTTCATGATGAGAACTTTCAAGGAAGCGGACATGTGTTTGCATTATTTGAGGAATAACTGTTCGTTTTCAAGGAACAGGACCCGAACTACAATAATACATGAAGGTTGCAGTGGTCATTCATAGTGTAATCCATTACTAACATATAATCTATGCTGAGAAAAGAAGAGTTATTATCCAGATATCACTGAAGTATTTTTTCAAGGAAGTAGATAGAATTGAATCCAGCAAGGAACCAGAATCTGTGCCATCAGTGTCAGATGTGAGTGAAATTGCAGCTTGCCCTTGGTATCCTATTGCTGAATATCCTTCAGGTCTACCATCTTTTACTTCCCTTCTCTACTCCAGTCAATAACTCTTCTTGCCTGTTCACTCTCTGCCAGCCCCTGCATGCCAGGTCTTGTACTGTACTACTATATTTTTCATGGTACTATACTATGATATTTTTATATGATTTCTTTTTTGTTGTTGTTTTTAAATGTATTATTTGTGTGGAAAGTATAATAAACCTATTATAGTACAGTACTTTATATCTGATTGTGTTAGTTGGGTACCTAGACTAACTTTGTTGGATTTATAAACAAGTTGGACTGACGAACATGCTCTTGGAATGAAACTTATTTGTATGGAGGGGATTTACTATAGCATATGATTGGACATCGTGCTGAAGCTTGTTTGTTCATTGACTTATTATTATTATTATTATTATTATTTTGGCATGGGCATTTATTTCCTTGTTTATCAATTGAGACTACTACTACACCAGTACTACAGAGTTGTGAATCAGGTAATCAAGCATCTTATTCAGTGATACTGAAATTTCATATGTGTGTATGTGTGTTTTATAAATTTTACATATGTACTTTTATCACTTCACATTTTGTTATTTTTAAATTCTTTTATGACAAGGAAGCATTGTATAAATTTCCAGATCTGTAAATCCTGATATTTTTGCTGATTTAATTTTTTTACTAATATTTTAAAATTGTTTTGAGTTATATTTTGTTTTAGGAATCAAGCATTTATATTTTGAATGTTTATGATTATGATTCATTATAAATGTATGCATCACACATTTAGGCTACTAGAGTATATGACCAAACTGTAAAATATAATGTGAAAAGCACTCTAATATATTGTCAACATTACTTTGGATTAAACAAAACTAAATCATGTAATAATATAGTAGCATATTGCTTAAGATTAATCTAATTTGCTTTGTAGAAAGAGTCTTAACTTGATAGCAGTAGATAAAATATTTACACATTTCTAACAAAAGAGAAAAGATAAAACAGAAACAAAATATAGCAAACTGCATGCAACAAAATAGACAGAGGGAAAAGTTTGCAAGTAAAAAAAATTGGAGTAATTTGGTAATTTATGCTGAAGTCAATGATGTTGGGGAAAAATGAATATTTAGAAATTATGGTACAAGGTTATTGACTGATAGTCTACATTGTAAGAAAGGTTTAGATAAAACAAACAAAAAAAAATCCTAAGCAACACAGAAGGTTTGGCTCTATTTGCTTTATTTCTATTCTTAGTCACATTGAAAACATCACAATCCTAGACTACTAAAAAAATCTTTAATTTTACACTGAAAATTATTATTTCTGAAATATTTTTATCTTTCCAATATTCACTGTCAGGTGGTTAAGTTAATTTACATTGAGTCCTATCAGAATCCAATAAAACACTCATGTTAATCTTGCAAATGACTTACTTGATATATACCCAGTAGTTATATTTTATAGCATATATGTAGGTTTGAATTATTGCAGCACACTAAATTTCAAAAAGATATTGTTTTTCCGGCATGAAAATTTCTAAAATAGTGATTAAATTAAACTGATAATATAACAGTCATTTATATATCTCAATTGACATAGTTTATTTTTAGCCTATTAAAATTCATACATCTGAAGCACTTTCTTGCATTTTTATTAACTTTAGAAAACAGAGAAATCAAAGACAAACATGCCTATTGCTATGGTTTGAATGTTTATACAACCTCCCTCTGCCAATTCATATGTTAATGTCAAATAACTAAGGTAATGGTTTTAATTGGTGAAACTTAGGTTATAAAGGCAGAGCCCTCATGAATGGGATTAGTGCCCTCATAAAAGAAGCGAGAGGAAGCTTGCTTCTTATTTCTGCCATGTGAGATTACAAGTAGAAAATGCCATTTTTAAAGCGGATATTGAAACTGCTGGTTCATTGATCTTGGACTCCTCAACTTTCAGAACTGTGAGGAAATCCATTTATGTTGTTTGTAAATTAGCCAGTCTAAGATATGTCGTTACGGCAGCCATACAGACTAAGACATCTATGTTTACACCTCTGCAAAGCATATACCCCCAAAATACTATAATTAAGCTATAAAAATTAAAACATTTTCTCAGCTCCTTATACAAAATGTAATTAATCACAAAAAAATCAGTGTTTAAAAAAAGAAAGTTAGTTAGCCGGGCTCGGTGGCTCAGCCTGTAATCCCGCGCCTTTGGGAGGCTGAGGTGAGTGAATTGCCTGAGCCCGCGGGTTCGAGACCCGCCTGGGCAGTGAGACCTCATCTCTACAATAAATCAAAAAATCAGCTGGGTGTGGTGGCACATGCCTGTAATTCCGGCTACTCGGAAGGCTGAGGTGGAAGGATCGCTGGAGCCCAGCAGGCCGAGGCTGCAGTGGCCGGGAGCGGCCACTGCACTCCAGTCTGGACGACAGAGTGAGACTCCAACTCAAAAAAAAAAAAAAAAAAAAAAGAAAGTTAGAACAAAAAAAGTTAAACCTAAGGTATTTATAAATCAGAAATCAAGCTGACCTCATTACTTCTTTTCAGAGACTTCTCTAGTGGAAGTTAATATCCACATTCAATATCAAATAACTCAACTCCCATTCTCTTATCTATCTTTTTAGATTTTTTCAAAACAATTGAACTTTTATAGTTTCAGGGAATACACATTCAAAGTAAAAGTGTGTTAACTTTGGAAAATATTCTAATATTTCTAAATGTAACTTTAGTTTTTTCCTTTGCAAGTAGTACATTATTAATACATGTTTACAAAACACAGATAATTCTAGACATTGAGCTTTGAAAAACAACTACTGGTAATTAAACCAAATTAAAATATTTGAATAGACCTTCGTATTATACATTTTATTTCAAAAACTTTTTTTCTAAAACTTAGATTCCAAACTTGGTGCACTCAAACGAAACTATAATTTATATAAATTATAAAAATATTTACAATTTAGAATAGTTTGCAGGTAGATTTGCACTTTAATGAAACTTTATTCTTGGGCCATTGCCTTGCTAGACTCTGGTGTGGCCATGCTTCCTGGCCTAGGCCCCCTCCCCTACCTTGGGGAGGTGAATCTTCTCTCTCTCTTCTCTTTCTCTCTCTAATTTACTTATAAATAAACTATTTTTTCATCTAAAAACTTTATTCTTAATTAATTTATTCTATTCTATAGTTTTAAATTGAAACATCAAATTTTTATTTTCTGTTTAAAAATCAGGATGGTTTTTTTATTCTTTAAATGTTTGGACTATGTGTAAAGGAAATGGAAGAAAACAAAATGAGAGATTAAGTATTAAGAATGCCTCAATTGGTCATTCCTATGAGATATATACATCCCTTATCCTTCAAAAAAAATCTAACAGTTATTTTAACTCCATGACTTTCAGAATTGGGTCCTGAAAATGTCTGTTAATATAGTTATGCACAGTCCTAGGATAACCTATGTATTTCAGTTATATTATTCATTTTTTTCCTGTATGAAATAAATGGCATTGCATAAATAATGATCATTGACAATATGCTACCCTTTAATTTGCATATTTTCAAATCTCTCCCTGAAACAGTGAGCATTAATTCACCTATTTGCAATTATGGCAAACCTCCACTAAATTAGATTGAATTTACATGCACAAATCAGTATAGTTGGGAAGAGTTCCAACCACAACTACCTGTCAAACATATCAAGGCTGTCTTTCTATATGAAATGATGCTGCTGATATTTTCAGATTTTTGCAAAACTCTGTGACTCCTAAATGTATTCTTAGTGAATATGAACCTTTTGTAGTTCTTAAATATTCTATTTTTGGTTCTATTCCTATTTTATGTTAATTTAATTGATATATAATTAATCATCTGAAGAAATATTACTTGTTAAATTAAATATAAATTATTACAGCATTTCATAAATGGCCATATTATTTATTTAGTAAAATTTATTAAGTACAAAGAAGTTCACAGATGACAAAATTTGAAATAAAACAGAGAAATAGTATATATGAACCTTTTTATTCTACTAATTTCTTACTTTTTCCTCATTATTTTGCTTGTCTCAGTTTCCTCCATTCCCTGATGAAATTCAGTGTTCAACCATTCTAGGCATGTCTGTGTATGCCCCATTCAACTCTTATGCTTGCTTCTTCTTTTACTCTATTCCCTAAGTGGAAGTATTGGTAAAGTCTTGCTCTTTAGTCACAGTTTATCCTACAAATTTGAAAATTCCTGGAGAAAAACACACAAATGTGATGAATAGCCTTCTTAAATCACCTAATCTAGATGGAAGTTGTACAATATTTCTCTAATTCATTTACTGTTCTTCTTCTTGAAATCACTATTTCATATTGTTCCTTCTCAAATCCTCAGTATTTCACATTGATAACACCAAGTTACCCTCAGCTGATGACCTTATTTCTCATTTTGCCAATGTAAACCTTCTCAGCAATTGGAAGGATCATGCTATGTGGAGAGTACTCATGATTTTACATTTCCTGGTATTACTATGAAAAACTGTTAGGGAATATTAAAATAGTGACCATGTAATTTTGCATAACAATAGATACAATAATAGTTTTATCTACTAGAAAATATTTTTGACAATTTTTTTTCCCTATTTCACTGCATCATAAATTGCTAATTCTCTCAAATTTTTAAAATCAGATTAAAAAAATCATATTATTATTATTCTAATTTCCACCAAGATTGTTCTAACCATGTTCCTACTAAATACAATGGCAATTTCTTAGTCATCATATTACTTGGTTCATCAGTGGCATTTGGCACAATTGATCAATCTTTTCTTTTTTTTTAATTGATTCACTTGCTTCCAATTAGATCATAATATCTTAAGTGTTTTCACTTGCCACACTCTCTCATTCTACTGTCTTCTTGGCTGATTTTTTCATCTTTCTAACCTCTACATATAGAATTGCTCTTTGGCTTACATTTTTATCTCCTCTAGTTCTGTCTACACTGTCAATCCTTCAGTGATTATGCCTAATCTCATGGCTTAATTAGCATCTCAAAACTTAACTTTGTTCAAACTGACTGCCTGATTTTTCTGCCCTAAACAAACAAAGAAACAAACCAGTAACAAAAATTATTGTTTTTCTTGTTTTGTTCCATGAAAGAGATTATTATTGCTATGGTCCTGTTACTCAGGACATATGTCCTAAACTCCAGTGATAACTCTTTTTCTAACACCACACATGCAATCAGTGAATTCTTTCTGTGACTCTATTCTTTCACCCAGAATTGAGGCAATTTTGGTGGTCTTTACTGTTGCTAACTTCTTCTACGCCAATTTATTTTACAAAAGATTCTGCAATAGTCTTCCAAAATTTCTTCTTGATTCCACCTTTGCCCTATATTAGCTTATTACTTTTGTTTTATTTTTAAAAAATTTTAATATAAAATAAAAATACTGATACAGGAAACCACATTAACCTAAATTACTATAAATTGAATATTCTTATAATCACCACCCTATTCAAGACAAAGCATTTTGCCTGGCAACCCAAGAAGTCTATGCATCTTTACTTACCTATCTAATTCAATGAGACAGTTGTGTAAAAACAGGTCTATCCTTCTTAATAGTGGGATGGCAATTCAGAATTTTGATATATTAATGGTCAATGGACCCAGGAGATGGCCAATACAAAAATCACTATTTAAATTTAAATTGACTATAGCCACAGTGAAAGAGTTGGTAAATTTTCTTTTTTCAGTAAGATATGTCACATTGACTTTCAGTAATAACAGGAATAAAGGACTAGAGGTAACCAAGGAGTAACACCGTAACCTTCAATCCCTAAGTAAAAGAATAGCTGAATCAGAGAAATATATAAGCCTGAAGTAAGAAAAAAGCAATAGTTACACAAGCTCTGAATCTACAATCTAGTTTCCTCAACAGAACTCTGTAAAAGTAATGAGAAGTTCTGAAGAATAAACACATAGCAATAACAACAAAACAACACCATTATTGATTAAGAGAAAAGGAACTTATACTAGGATTGTGTAGATGAGTGGATGTGAGAATAAAATTCACAATGTTATAGCTGTATTGCGAGAAATGATGCCAACACACAGGGAAGGTCAGATTATGAGTCCTTTATTGACGCTATCATCCAAAAGTGGACTAGTGTCCCAAATAACTCATGGGTTTTTAAAGATAAACATTACATAAACTGTACAGTTGGATTGATATTTCTTGGCAAACCATATGATTAGTAAGGGGTATTGGTGGTTACAGAATTTATGCAACTACAAAGTTTCCAATCACCGAGGGACACAGGAATGTGGGTGTGCAGTATGATTACGAGAAGGTTGAATAAGGGGGTTATCGCTAGGATAAGATGAAAGATCTGTTACAAAATGGAGTTACTTATTCATATCAAGCAAGCTGTTTCAGCAGGCTATTATATGTTTTGCAGATAGATATTTCATTCCCCCCTTTTAGTTGTTCATAAATCAATGAGTTGACTCATCTGTCATAAGTATATTATTATACTGGGATCTTATATACATAAGTTTCACAGAACTGATTTGTTGTTTGACAAAACAGATAATCCAATCTATTATGCAGGACCCAATCAGGAGACTGGGGAGAAGTATGAGAGGTCTAACTAGACTAGTAACAAGAGTAGCTAACCATGGGTTTCAGTTAAACAAAACCTGGAACCAGGATTTATTATGTTCTTTTTCTTTTTGTCATTTGTCTAAATTTTATTGGGCCTTTTGGAGGGTATCTTTAATAACTCCTGATTTGTTGGCATAAAAATAACAAGCTTCTCCAAGGGCTACACAGAGTCCCAATTGGGATAGGAAAAGTAAATCTAGGCCTTTCTGATTTTGAAGGGCACTTTCAGCCAAGGGTTCCACCTGGTCATGTAGGTGGTCCATGGCAAATTGCAGATTACCCAGGTTTCTGTCAATTTCCTGGACAAGGTTAGATAAACCCAGTTCTCCACGGACCAGGGCGGTAGTGCCAATTGCAGCTGCTCTTGCTATACTTAGCCTGACTAAGGCAGGCACTACCATTGGAACAGCGCATTTTGAACAAGCAATTGGAAGACCAGGGGGGTTGAGCAGAAGAGTTCCCTCAGGACCACTATAAGCATAAACTTGAGGCAGAACATGAATAGTAATATACAAGGTAGGTTGGTTAACCTTTTGGTAGTAGCACATTTTGTAAGGCCTGTAGAACTAGCTTACTAGGTGTTGGCATGGGCTGCATAGGCCATGAATTCAGCCATGTTTAGGGTAAGGAATAAGTTACAAATATCAGAAAATGAAGAAACTGTTAGATTAAAACCTGGAGTTACAAGGCAGGAGACTTTACCAGTTACATCACCTATAGTAATGTGAGCCATTTCTGGAGTGCAGTTAGTTCTCTGTATGGTAGGAGTTTCAACTCTTAAGCCCACATAGTAAGGGGGTTTTGGCTTTAAATAAAGCCAGTAATCTGAGGCCAGCTGAGGCATAGTAACATTAAGTAGATGGTGCATATTATTCAACATAGGAAAAAGACTAGGAGGTTGTAGAGCCAGGTTTGGAAGTGGTCGTGGCGAACTTGGGAACTGTTGAGATGAACCTGGGGTAGGGGTTGGTTGGCAGAAGGTAGAGACTGAGGTGACTGGTGGTAAGTGGACAAGGGATTCTTACCTCTGCCAATGGCCCTATACGTTTGACCATGGTTTTATAGGTGATTGTTTGCTACCAGATGGTGAATAAGGCACAATGGTCATACCCATTCATATAGAGTTGTAAACCCCAGGTATTTCCTGTACTCCAGGGACAATGGAGAGGATTGGTAGTCTTTATATATATAGGTCATCCTGGACCAGCACCCAACCAAAGGGCTATTTCAGAGGTGTCATTAGGCCCCCCACTGTAAGTTGCAATGGTGGTGCATTTCCAGTCTGGGAAAAATAAATCATTTTCCTGCTCACAACTGTGGTGAGTGGGATTACTGGGGCAGAGATAAAAGTCTACATCCTTTATATCACTGGGAGCCGCCCACTGTTTGCATGATTTACTGAAGTAATGATTTTGTATACCAGTTTTACCGTACAGGCTTCCAGAGGTACATTTCTTTTTTATTTGTGCCAGGTCAGGAAGGTTTACTTTAAACTGGACTGGAGGTGAACCATGGGTCCAGTTTTGGATTGCTAGGACCTTCCCTGATATGAAAGAGGTTAAAGAAAATGGATTGCCAGTATGGTAAGTCATTCCAAGAGGGGGAAAACAAATTAAGAAGCAATGCCATAACATAGTAGGGCAATAACACATCCTATGCATAGGAGATAGGATATTATTAAAAGAGACTTTTTGCCACATTTTCAATCTGCAGGAGCTACAGTAAGCAATCCTGTGTCAAAACCCAAAACAAGTGGGATTACAAAAACAAGCGTTATAGGTTGAGTACAATACATGTAAAGAAATTAGCAACCAGTCTTTTTGAGTTTCATGGTTTAGATGTACATTGAAAAGTGACCTTGAAAGGGTTCTTGGAGTCCTTAGTTGCAGTCCAGGTGGCTGAACGTTGGCTGTCTTCCCTTGTTGAATGAGGGAGTGGATATTTGGGGTCCCTTGCTGCCGCAGTATGTTCAATGACATGAACTGGTGGAGTTAGGTCAGTTTCCCTGGCACTTTTAACTCAAGGGTGGTGAATCCAAGCTGGTATCCCATCGGCCTTGATTGCTGTTGAAGTGGTGAGGATGACGAGAAATAGTCCCTTTCAGGTAGGAGTCAGTCCTTCTTTCTGGAACTTTTTGATGAAGACTAGTTCATCAGGCTGGAATGGATGAAAAGTGGTGGAGGATGGAGTGGGCAAAATAGCATGAACATTGAAGTGTACAGTTGCCTGGGCCTGTTGTAGAGACTGGAGATATTTTAACAGAGATTGGTTAGTTATTTCTTCTAGAATGGGATCCCACAATCGGGGTAACAAAGGAGGGGGTCTTTCAAACATGATTTCATATGGAGTAAACCCAGCCTTAATATGGGGTGCATAGAGTACAGAGAAGAGCTATAGGCAAAAGATTTACCCACTTTTCACTGGTTTCTACTATTAATTTGGTTAAGTAGATTTCAGAGTTAAGTTCATGTGTTCTACCTGCCCAGAGCTTTGTGGTCAGTAAGTACAATGTAATTTCCAGTTTATACTTAGTGCCTTACTCAGCAGCTGCACTATGGATGAGGTGAAGGCAGGATCACTGCCAGAGTCAATAAAGAAGGGCAGCCAAAACCTAGGAAGAATTTCATTTAGTAAAAACCTAGTAACTGTTAGGGAGATTTCATTTTTGGTGGCAAAGGCCTCTGCCCATCCAGAAAAAGTATTTACAAATAGTAGCAAATAGTTCTACCCTGCATGAGGGGACTTTATTTCAGTGAAGTCCTCTTCCCATTTTTCTCCGGGAGTTGTTCCTTGAGCCCTAACACCATCTGGGGATCTGAGCCCTTGTTTTGCATTAACTTGGACACAGCCTGGGCACATAGCTGCAGCTATGCTTTTTAAAACATTAATTTGATAAAACTGATGTAACAGGTCAATTGTTTTAGTACGTCCCAAATGGGTAGTAGAATGTAGTTGTTTTACCAATGTATGTCCCAAGACTTCAGGCAGGATAATTTTAGAGTCTTTGATCCACCAATCGGTGGAGTCTTTGTAAGCTCCCACTAGGTTTACCTGTTCTTTTTCTTCCTGTATAAGTAGTCTGTTCTGGGAGAGAAGGAGTTGGAAAGGTTTTAGTTAGCAAGATAGGGGTTCAACTGGGAGTTCTGCTGCCTTCCAAGCCACCTGGTCCACCAGGTGGTTTCCAGTTGCTTCTGGAGTATCTGATTTCTGGTGTCCCTTGCAATGAATGACAGCTATCTCTTTGGGTATCCATATAGTCTCTAAGAGGGTTAAGATTTCCTCCTTGTTCTTTATAGTCTTTACCTGCGGCAGTAAGGAGACCTTGTTTCTTGTAGATAGTGGCATGTCCATGCAATGTAGCAAAAGCATACCGGCTGTCGATGAAGATGTTTACCCATTTCCCCTTTCCCCAGTGTAGGGCCTGAGTTAAAGCAATTAACTCAGTCTTTTGAGCTGAGATACCTTGAGGCAATGCTTGTGACCAGATTATATTATGAGCCATGGTTATGACTGCACCAGCCCTGCTGAGTCCCTTTATTACCAGGTTACTATCATCTGTGAACAAGTCAGGATCAACCTGGTACAAGGAAGTGTCCCAAAGATCAGACCAGCTGGCCTGAGAGATGTTCAACATGTCTTTACAGACATGAACTGGTGTTTCTGGATTGTCATCAGGAAATAAGGTGGCCAGATTGAGCCATTGCGTAGGACAGAAAATGAGTTTAGGTTGGTCAAGCAAGAGACTTTGATACAGGATGATATGAGCATTTGACATTCAGTAGCCAGAGGCTCCCCAGAGCAGGGTTTCTATGGCATGGGGAACAGTCAAAGCCATATTTTGGCCAAAAGTCAATTTATCTGCTTCTTTAACTAGTATGACTGTGGCTGCAAAGGCCAGAAGACAAGATGGTCAGCCAGAAGCCACTGGATCCAGTCTTTTTGACAAATAAGCCCCTGGTCTCCTCCATGGTCCTAGGGTCTGAGTGAAGACCTCTTTTACAATCCCTCATTGTTTGTGAATGAACAAATGGAAAGACTTGGTGATATCTGTAAGGGCTAGATTCGGGGCTTGGGTCAGAGCTGTTTTTAACTGCTGGAATGCTTGTTCCTCAGTAACAGTCCAGTTTAGGGGCTGATCCCCTGCCATGGCTGTGTATAGAGGCTTGGCAATTTTAGCAAATCCTGGAATCCATCATTGACAATACCCTGCTGTCCCCAGGAATTCCTGTACCTGTTTCTTGGTGGTAGGCATGGAAATTTGAAGAATGGCTTCTTTGCAAGCTGAGGTTAGGGCTCATTTACCTTCTTTTAGTCGGTATCCCAGTTAGGAAACTTCGGTGGAGCAGCACTGTGCCTTCTTTGCTGATACCTGATAGCCCAAGTCTTGAAGAAGCTGAAGCAGAGCTTTAGTACCTTGTAAACCAGTGTCCAGGTCTGCAGCTGCAAGTAAGAGATCATCAACATACTGGAGTAAAGTACATTCAGGGACTAGGGTACGGAACCCTGACAAATCCTATTGCAAGACTTCCCCAAAAGATTTGGGGAGTTCTTGAAACCTTGTAGTAACTGGGTCCAGATTAACTGACTGGTGTCCCCTGAGTCAGGATCTGTCCATTCAAAAGCAAAGATAGGTTGACTGACAAAGGTTAAAGGAATGGAGAAGAATGCATCCTTTAAATCCAGTACAGTATATCCCTGAAGTTGAGGAGGAAGCAGACTGAGCAAAGTATATGGGTTAGGAACAGTAGGATGAATAGTTTCAACTCACTTATTAACTTCTCTTAAGTCTTGAACTGGCCAATAATCAGAGGTTCTTGGTTTCTGAACCAGCAAAAAAGGAGTGTTCCATGCTGATTTACATGGGGTTAAAATATTAGCAACTAAGAGTCTTTTGATATGAGGGACATTTTCTCTCCAGGCCTATAAACTCATTGGATACTGACGAACGTGAGCAGGAGTAGCCAATGCTATTAAACTTACCACTGAAGGGTGATGTTTCACCAGTACCGGTGGGTTGTTCTCTGCCCAGACTGAAGGAAACTCCTGTTGCAACTGTAGAAGTAAACTTGATGAGGCATTTTCAGTAGAGGACTTAGAGGAAGTTAAAAGATATTCTTCAGAGAATGGAACCATTAATAGCATATGATAGGCAGTAGGAATGAACATTTCAGTTTTGTCAGCTGAAAACACAAGGGTTGCTTTTAACTTTTGAAGTAAGTCTTGACCCATAAGAGGTAATGGGTAATAATGGAGCTATTAGAGATGAGTGAGTGACTCACTTTTATCACAAATTGACAATCCGGTTGGAAGTGAACTTGCAATCAGTAACTGCCCCTGTTGCCCTCTGGACAAAGACCTGCTTCTTAGACATAGGTCCCAATGGTGTTTTCAGGACCAAATATTCTACCCCAGTGTCTACTAAGAGTTGAACTGAGTGGCCACCAATAACTGCTATTACCATGGGCTCTTGGTGACCTAAGGAAAAAGAACCCTGGCCCCATCAGTCCCAGTCCAAGTTATTTCCAGCCTCTTAGGCAGATGGCAGGACCAGAACTGGCTTAAGGTTTTCTTGTTGTGGGTAAAGGGGGCAATCTTTGATCCAATGCCCCAGTTCCTTGCAATAAGTACACTGGTTCTTTGCCAACTGAATACATCTGGGTTTCTGACCCTTTTGGCCCTTCTGGTTATTGAAATTTTGATGGGGAGGCTTGGAATTAACCCCTGAAGGCTGGAGCACAGTTATCAGGATTTTGGCTTGTCTTTTTCCAGCCTTGTCAGCTGCCTGCAATGCCTACTTTTGTTTGTCAGCATCTAGGTTATTACAAACCTTGTGGGCTATTTAGAGCAGCTGAGAAATATTCATTCCTACAAAGCCTTCCAGTTTTTATAACTATTTTCTAATGTCTGGGGCTGCCTGAGCCATGAATGCCAAATTTATAGCTTGAGCATTCTTGGGAACTGAGGAATCAAAAGGGGTGTAGGTCCAAAATGCCTCTTGGAGATGCTCAAGGAACATCACTGGAGATTCCTCAGGTCCCTGGTGAATCTCAGTGGTTTTGGAAAGATTGATAGGCTTTTGAGCTGCCCCCTTTAATATTACTAATAGAGCTTGGTGCTAGGTATCCAATGCCCTGGATCCCGCTGAGGTATTAGGGTCCTAATCTGGGCAAGAAGGGGGGAAATCTCTATCTAGTATATCTTGGTTTTCTTCTTGTGCTTCCCCAGTAGAGTCCAGAATAAACTTCCTAGCCTCAGTTCTAATGTGTTCCCGCTCTTCAGCAGTAAACAAAGTAACAAGGAGCTGTTGACAATTGTCTCATGCAGGGCAATGTGTATGCATAACTGATTCCATTGAAGAAATCAAGGCCTGTGGCTTAGTTGAGAACAGGGGGTTCTGATACCTCCAGTTATACAAATCAGAAGAGGAAAAGGGAATATATACCATAAACAACTGCCTGATTCAATCTGTCCCTGGTGCAAGAGGAACATCCCAGAGGGGAAGGAGTGGGGACGGATCAGTCTGGGACCAGAGTCAAGCAGCCAAAGGTGGAGAAGACAAAAAGGGGTTAGAACTGGAAGAAGCCTCAACTGCAGCTGGAGCCAGAGATGGCTGTTGGCAAACAGAGGTGGTGGAGGTAATAGTGGATGAGGAAGCGTGGGAAGCATATGGCAGAATGTTAGAGCTAACTGGGTTATCAAGAAGATATTCAGTAGAGGGGGGCAAAACAGGATACAACCCAGAGGAAGGAGAGGATATAGGTAATAGGTATGGTGCAATCTTTGCCTCAGGGAGAGGTGGTTTAGTTGAAGGAGAGTCCATAACATGAGAATTAGTATGTCCTGGCCACTTAAGAGATGAAGAGACCAGAACTCGACTGGTGGTTTCAAGAGAGCATGCTTTAACCAGGTTGGTGGGTTCTGGACCAAACTTAGCCACTGATCAATATACAGGAACTGATCCTAATGGTCAGGATTCCTCGTCACAACCTTCCAAACAGATTCAGTAATTTTAACATCTAGAGACCCAGTAGAGGGACATCCTACTTTAAATGCAGGTCAGTCTATATATAGAGAGTTTGGAGTCTGCCTTTTGAGAGGCAGACACTGTAGTCCTCAGTAATGCAACAGAGTAATTCCTTAGCATATAGTCCAGAGGATTGACTGATTTCAAATTCTGAGATCCCATGACATAGAACAAACAAGTGGTAAAAAGACAAACAGACAGACAAATGATGTGTCCAAACCAAAATGAAAGGTACAAATCCCTGGAACACCACAGGACAGAAAATACTGGACTATATTCAGCCAATGTCTTGGCTCTGCAAATAGCATCTGAAGGGCAGCCTTGTGAGGTTGTTTCTTCCTTAACCAGAAATAAAAACAGAAGCCAGGGTCTCAAGTTAGCAAACAGAAATCCAAATAAATAAATAAATAAATAAATAAATAAATAAATAAATAAGTAAAATAAATCTTATCTTCCAGGAGATAACAAACTGACTCAAATTCTTTTGCTGTAACAGCCTCAGGGCAGAAGGTTACAGATCCCTGGCATAGTCTCAGGGCAGACAACTACAGATTTCTGGCACAGTCTCAGGGAAGAAAATTACAAATCCCATGTACAAAATTAAGGCCATAAACAAAACAAATTAAACAGGACAGAGTGTTACTAGTAAACAAAACACACTTTTGCCTCCCAGGAGAATGAGATAAATAAAGGCCAGAAGAAGTTTCTGACCTGAGGACAAATCTGAAGGTGCAGGAGAGGCAAGCCAAAGAGCACAGCAATCAAGCAAAGCAAGGAAAGAGGCCAAGGGTGACAGGGGTTTATATTAGAGGATAGTAGAACTGGCAAGCAATTTTTAACTTTGGATAGTCCTAGTTGTTTTGAATCAAAATGTGCGTCTTATGAAATGAGCTTCTGGTGGCTATGACCCTGCCAGTTTTTCTGCCTCTTATGTGTTGCAGTTTTCCCTTTGAGCACTGACAGCACTCAAAGAGGCCTCAAAGCACTGGATGACCAGTCCTTATGTACACCCCTCGGATGGGGCAACCCTCAGGAGCACTGAGAGAACTTTCCAGTTTCCAGGCAATCTGCCTCTAAGACCCTCTCCTCTCATGTAATCACCTTCTGGGATCTGGCATGGATTAGGCCTGCTGAATGTCTGATCAAGCCTGGGGCTTTCTGGAACACACAGAGTCCTGTATAACTAAAGTGAAGCAGTTTCTTTGAGGCCCTTGCATGTCACAGAAATTGAACCCTGACACCTTCGCGAGTACCTCCGTCACCTGAGGGAATCTGTTTTCATAGACCAAAGGGAAGAGTGCCTCTTATCTTCAACTCAGAACAGAGTCTGAGTCCATAAGAGAGGAATTCCCTATTTTTCTGGGGACTTTTGCTGCCTACATTAATATTGCACAAAAAAAAGAAGACAATAACACTCAGGAAAATATAAAATGACATGAGTCAAAGAGCAATTATTCAAGAGAAACAGAAACTCACCAACAAAAGAATAACAAAGCAGCAGGCTTTTTAGCAAATGTAAATGCAAACAAGAACACTAAAGGGTCAGCTCAGCATTTCTCTGGTGCCTACAGAGTGGCCCCAGAGGACTGAGATGTGAAGGCTCTCCCCACCCTGTTAGTGATTAAGAGGGTACCCAAACTGAAACCAGATACTGAACCTAGACATTGTTCAGTAAAAAACAAAGTCTAAGGAGTGGCCTCATCAGGCTTCTACTTTCTTAATAGAAGGGTGGCCATAAACAGAATAAACAGATTCTTATCTCCTAGAAGAATATAGATGGACTCAGGTATTTTGAAGTTTGAGGAAGTCAGCACTCATTCTGTCTGCCTCCAAGCCAGTTGAGAGGTTATAGGGCTCTGGAATGACTCATAGAGCACCTTCCCTATAATGTCCCCACTGAGCCAGGGAGAGCAGGAGCGATGCCTCCTTCCAAGGTTGGCAAGATAAAATCTCACTGAGGTCTCCAAATGTTATAACTGGATTGCGAGAAATGACGTCAACACACAGAGAAGGTCAAATTATTAGTCCTTTATTGATGCCAGCGGCCGAGAGCGGACTAGTGTCCCAAATAACTCTCAGTCCCAAACAGAGTGAGTAGTAGGTTTTTAAAAGTAAACATTACATAAGCTGTATAGTTTAAGGAGTACAGGTGGTTACAGAATTTACACAACTAGGGAGTTTCCAATCACCGAGGGGCACAGAATGTGGGTGTGCAGCATGATTATGAAAAGATTCTTAAAGGGATTATCTCTAGGCTAAGGTGGAAGATCTGTTACAAAATGGAGTTACTTACTCATGTCAAGCAAGCTAGTTCAGCAGGCTATTATAGGTTTTACAGATTGATATTTTAACAACTGTAAAACTTTATGAAAATATAGGTGAAGAATGAGAATTACACACTTGAGAACACAGACATTAAGATCAGGAAAAAAATTGAGTCATTGAATATTTATCAGCATTCTTTTTCCATAAATGAAGTAACAACAGCAGGATTCTGAATTGATGATGTGAGATTAATAGGGAATATCTGCAAAAAGCATAGCATTGTGGAACATAGAAGTGCAATAAACATTATTGTTATGTTATATAATTCACTGTGTGATGATTATCTTTTACTAAACTATTTCATAGTGGTAGAAATACCATTTTTCTTCAAGGTAAATTTCAAGTTATAGACTAATGGCTGCAAATTTTTGCTTAAGTAATGGTATATCATACTGTACAAGTAATTAAGTTTTAAAATTCCATTCCGTTCAATTTTTCGTTTGTTTGTTTTTGTTTTTTGAACTTAAAATTGTGTTGAGTAATATGTCCTAATGAATACATTTTGAATAATAAAAAGATGCTTGGATTTAACACTGGAACTCTGCTTATCTGACATATCATAAAAATATCTTTTATTTGTACTTAATCATGGAAATGTTACGTCTCATTGCAGCAAGTATAATGCAAGTGAACATTTAAAAACATTTATTATTTAATTCTTTTAAGATATATTGTTTCATTTGTCATTATCTGAAGATAATTCAACCTGAACAATTTTATTTGAATGTTTAATAGTTAGTTTCTAATATAACACATTCTCAATATACTTGGCTTTATTTTAATTTAAGTTTATTTTTTTTGAGTTGGAGTCTCACTCTGTTGCCCAGACTGGAGTGCAGTGGCCACTCCCGGTCACTGCAGCCTCAACCCACTGGACTCTGGCAATCCTTCCACCTCAGCCTTCTGAGTAGCCGGAATTACAGGCACGTGCTAACATGCCTGACTGATTTTCTGATTTTATTGTAGAGATGAGTTCTCACCAAATTGCCCAGGTGGGTCTCAAACCCACAGGCTCAGGCAATCCACTCACCTCAGCCTCTGTTTTTGTTTTTTTTTAAAGGAAATTCTTACTAATGCTTAATCTTGTAATTACTTGGGAAATAAGGGGCTTTACAAATTTGTAATAAAGTTAGTAATTTAGGTATATATCATCATCTCACACATAAATAGAGGTTATTGTCTGCTTATCTCTCTTTCTTCTTATTTCTCACTAAAATAAGATGTACATCCAGAAAAATGGTTTTTGTCATAAATGGACAGCTCACAGAATTTTCACAAATTAGATATATTCTCGCAACCAACTTTGCAATAAAAAAAATACTATCAGAATGCCAAAAATGCCTGTTTTGTTCCTTTTCAAATTGTTCCCTTAAACCTCTCATACTCTCAACTTCTTACAGCAGAATAAGGTTTTTTCTGTATTTCATATAAACAGGGACATACAGTGTCTGAGTTCTTTTTCTTAGTATTATATTTTTGTGTTTCATTCAAATAGCTGCATATATTTGTATATTACTCATTCTCATTGCTATAAAGTGTTCCATTGTTTGACAGGTTATTTTTAATTCAGTTATTGATGGTCATCTGATTTTCTTTGGTACTATTATGAATAGTGCTTTTTCAAATAGTTTAGCTTATATATTTTTGAGGATACATACTCTCACTGATTATACAGTGAGAACAAAAGTTTCTCAATCTCAAAGGTGATTGTTGGGTTGGGCCTTTAGGAGGTTATTAGATCCTGAGGACAAAGCTCTTATGAATGAGATTAGTTTATTAGCCAAGGAAGCCAGAGACCTCTCGTTTGCCTTGTTACCCATGTGGGGAAACAGTGAAAAGGATTCAAGCATAAACCAGACAATGAATGTGCCAGGAAGTGGATCTTTGACTTTTTAGCCTCCAGAATTTTCAGCAATACATTTCTGTTGTTTATAAACTATTTTGTAGCATTTGTTATAGCAGCCTGAGCTGACTAAGGCAGGTGGCATATTCCATATTTTACATTTGAATTATACTGGTAGGTGTGTGGTGATATCTCATGGTAATTTTATTTTGCATTTCCCTAATGGCTTTTTATCTGTTTATCGTATGATATCTACCTTTTCAATATGTTGTTATAATCCTTTGCAATTTTTTATATTGTAATGTTTATGTTTTTTCTTATTGATTTGTGAAATTTCTTTGCATATTTTGAATAGAAGTTCATTGTTCCATATATATATTGCAAATATTTTCTGTCACACTACAGAATGTCTCAGGGTCATTCCTATAATGGTATCTGTTGATAACTGAAGCTGTTAATTTTAATATAATATAATTAGTAGTTTTTTTTCATACTTGGTGCTTTTTGTGTTCTGTTTAAGAAAAATATTTCTTAAATACTTTTTAAAGTATGCTTATTCTAAGATAAAAATTTCTTCACTTTCATTTCAATATTTTATGAATTTACTTTTTATACTTAGTTTTCATACTTTATCTGAATTTTTTATTTAGATTTTTATATATTAATTGATGGAAGGGTCTGAAATTATTTTATCACTCCTGCAATAAGCATAAAAGGCTCATAAAGATATTGATTTCAATATGGGAGAAATACTCAAAATAAATTTTCTATATATTCACAATAGACAATAGAAACAGGAAATCCTTAAAATTTTGTTTAAAATAGCATTAAAATGATCAAGTACTTAGAAATAAACTTAGTCAAAGAGGCAAAAGACTTGAACACTGAAAATTATATTGTATTGTGTCTGCTTAATTTTATTTCAAGTTGTCCATTTGCAGCAATAGGGTGATTTTTGTGAATTGATCATGTACACTGAAATTTTGCTGAATTAATTTATTTTGACTAGTTTTTTTTTTTGGAAATTCATTAGACTTTTTAAAAATTCAATAATTAATCTGGCTAGAATTACCACTACCATCTTGAATAAAATTGGTGAGTGCAGACATCCTTCAATATTAACAGAGGCTTGGAGAAAGTTAATTCCGACTCTCTTGGATGACTAGATGGGTTCAAGATTTCAGTGGTGTAAGCAATGGATAGATGTGGAAATAGCAAGAGAGCTAGAATTAGAAGTAGAACCTGAAGATGTGATTGAATTGCTGCAATCTCACGGAAAAACTAGAACGGATGAGGAATGTCTTCTTAGAGAAGAGCAAAGACAGTAGTTTTTTGATATTAAATCTACTGTAGGTGAAGATTATATAAACATTGCTGAAATGACAACAAAGGATTTAGAATATCACATAAACTTAGTTGACAGAGCAATGGCAGAATGTGAGAAGAATGATTTCAATATTGAAAGAAGTTTTACGGTTGGTAATATGTTATCAAAGAACATTGGGTTACACAGAGAAAATTTTTCTGAAAGGAAGAAACAATCAATGCAGCAAATTTTATTGTTGTCTTATTGTTTTAACTTATCATATCGTCCCCTTCAGCAGTCACCACCCTGATCAGTCAGCAATCAATCAACATCAAAGCAAGACCCTCCACTAGTAAGGACTGCAACTTACTAATTGCTCAGGTTTGCTTTAGTAATGCAGTATTTTTAATGAAGGTATATTCATTATTTTTAAAAGATAGAATGCTATTGCACACCTAGTAGACTATGTTATCATAGATATACAACATTTATATGCACTAGTAAACAAAAATTGTGAATTATTTGATTGCAATATTCATGGTGTAAATGGAAAAATTGAAGAATAGTACTCATCTCTCTAATAGATCATTTAAAGACACCTACAATTTTTGGTTGAAAAATTACATAAATTAAAGTATCTAAAAAATGCTATCAAATATATTTAAAAATCAAGAAATTTTAAAGTATCTGAAAATAATACTGGGTCCACATAGTAGGGTCCAATTGCTTTTCTTAGTAAAAAACTACTTCAGAATAAGTTCAATCTTGCTTTTACAATATTCACAGTTCTTTTTCAAAAGAAAAAGGTGATGTCTAATTATTGTTTTCATCTTTATCTTTCTGTTCACCTCTGCTTCATATTGAAAGTCTAGAATAGCCCGGCTAGGTGGCTCAGCCTGTAATCCTGTGCCTTTGGAAGGTTGAGGTGAGTGGATTGCCTGAGCCCGAGGGTTAGAGACCCACCTGGGCAACTTGGCGAGATTTCATTTCTACAATAAATCAAAAAATTAGCTGGGCATGGTAGCGCTTGCCTGTAGTTCCTGCTACTTGGAAGACTGAGGTGGAAAGAGCACTGGAGCCCAGCAGGTTGAGGCTGTGGTGGCCGGGAGCATGCCACTGCACTCCAGTCTGGGAGACAGAGTGAGACTCCAACTCAAAAAAAAATTTTAAAAATAAAACCTCAATTCCTCAACCAACTCATCTTTGACAAAGCCTCCAACAACAACCACTGGGGAGAGGAGAATCTATGCAGTAAATGGGGCTGGGAAAACTGGTTGATCACATGCAGAAGACTGAAACAGGACCCCCACCCATCACCATACACAAAAATTAACTCTAAATGAATCAAAGACATAAACTTAAAACCTCAAACTATAAGAATCTTATAAAATGCAGGAGATACCCTTATGGAAATTGGAACTGGCAACCAATTACTGATCAGAACCCCAGATGCCCATACCATAATAAATAATATAGGCAAGTAGAACCTCATCAAATGGATGAGTTTCTGCAAAGAAAAAGAAACCACCAAGAGAGCAGAGAGAAAGCCCACAGAAGGGGGAAAAATATGCCAACTGTATATCTGACAAAAGCCTAACATCTAGGATCTATGAGGAATTCAAACGTGTTGAAAGGATAAACATAAAACAGCCCCATTAAAAAATGGATGAAAGTCATGTAAAGGCACATCTCAAAAGAAGATATATGGGAAGCCAACAGACACATGAAAAAGTGCTCAGCCTCACTAATTGTCAGAGAAATATAAATTAAAACCACATAGAGATATCACCTAAACCCAATAAGAATGGCCATCACTAATAAAAGAAACAATAGCAGATGCTGGCAAGGATGTGGTGAAAATGGAATGTTTCCACACTGCTGGTGGGAATTCAAACTAGTGCAACCTCTTTTGAAGATAGTGTGGTGATTTCTGAAAAAACTAGAAATTGATCTTGCATATGACCCAGCATTCCCCTTATTGGTAATATACCCAGAGAAACTCAAGTCATTCTACCAAAAATATACATGTACAAGCATGTTTGTTGCAGCTCTTTTCACAATAGCAAAAAACATAGAACCAACCATACTGCCCACTGAAGCTGGACTGGAAAAAAAATGTAGTACATATACACATACACAATGAAATATTATGCAGCCATAAAAGACAAACATATGGACTTCGCAGTGACTTGGATGGATTTAGAGAATATATTACTCAGTGATCTATCACAGAAACAAAGAACAGAGTATCATATGTTCTCAATCATAATTAAATCTACTCCATTTGTTGAGTAAAATCTTATTATTTAAATTAGAAACCTGAGGAATATCTTTAAATTTTTATATTATTATAATTATTATAATACTATAAGAAAGGGATTGGCAGCAGTGGTAAACTGCAAGAAGAGGGAGGGGCACACTTACTTCATCAACAAGGGTACCTGCATGGTGAACATTTAAATACCTAACCTTGAATTGTACCCTACATCTTTAAAATAAATGAAAATAAAAATAAAGTTGTATTTTTATTTTGGGGTTATTTCATGTATTACATATTACTTAAGAAACAGTTGAGTTTGGGAAGAAAAAATGTTATAAGTTTCGATTGTAAATATAAATACATGCAATACCACAATTGAATATTTAATCTTTTGCCAATACATTTGGAATTTATCAAAATGAAGAACTTTTAGTGATCAGATTTACCATCTAGAAAAAGTAATGATGTAGGATAAACATTAAATTAGAAATAGAGAAAAACTGACATGTAGGGCATTAGTTATAAAATATTACTGACAAAAGCAGAAATAATTAGGATAGTAGCCATTTGCAAGGAGAGTTTACACAATTTAGACAAGGACTGAGAGTGTACAAACAATGAAAACTGGTATTGAGTCTATCAGGGAGGAGAGAAAAAATTTAAAGACAGTCCTCAGGTTTCTAATTTAAATAATAAGATTTTACTCAACAAATGGAGTAGATTTAAAAATGTTTATATCCATGTTTAATTTATATCCATGATATAACATTCAATAAGGTATAATAATAATAATGCAGTTCTATTTTTCTGTTGGAATAAAAGCTAAGTTTATTCCAATGTGTCAAGAGATACAGAATTGTGAAAAGTGGAAATATAGGATGCTATATGTAAGAGGTCTCCTCATAAAATATTTCCAGTCATATTACTTAACATTTGTGAACTGCAAATTAATGTATTTATTAATTTTTAGAATTATACTTAGATTCGAATTCACAGGAATCTTTATATAACATGCATTGTTCATATAAAGATTAAATAGTTACAGTTTAGTCTTATGCTAATCTGACTTAGTTTAATCAAATTGCTTTATTTAAATCATTTGAGTAATATGAAATTATCTGTGAAAACAGAAATTAAAAATAACTACAATGATAAGAAAAGTAATTTGTAAAATAGACAAATCAGAAGGAATGGAGTTAACCTTTGTGCATGGGGATAGGTAGTTGTAAAACATCATACCATAAGAACCTTAGAAAATGAAGGACATACCCTCATGGAAATCAGAACTGGCCTTCAATTCCTGAACAAAACCCAAAACCCACAGGTTATAAGAGAGAGGATAGACAAGTGGGACCTTATTAAACTGACAAGCTTTTGCAAAGCCAAAGAAACCATCAAGAGAGCAGGGAGACAGTCTACAGACTGGGAAAACGTATTTGCCAACACCAGGTCTGACAAAGGCTTAACATCTTTGATCTACAAGGAACTCAAACATGCTGAAAAGAAAAAAGCAAACAACCCCATTATAAAATGGGCAAAAGACATGAACAGACACTTCACAAAGGAAGACATCTGAGCAGCCAACAGACATATGAAGAAATGTTCAACCTCACTAATCATCAGGGAGATGCAAATCAAAACCACACTGAGATACCACCTAACTCTAGTCAGAATGGCAATTATCAACAACTCAAAGAATAACAGCTGCTGGAGAGGGTGTGGTGAAAAGGGAACACTTCTACACTGTTGGTGGGAGTGTAAACTAGTGCAACCTCTGTGGAAAGCAGTGTGGCGATTCCTAAAGGCTTTAAATATCAACCTCCCATAGACCCCGCAATCCCCCTACTGGGAATATATCCGGAAGAACACAAATCACTCTATAAAAAAGACACCTGCACATGTATGTTTATCACAGCATTGTTCACAATAGCAAGATCCTGGAAGCAACCATGCTGCCCCTCAAAAGCAGATTGAATTTAAAAAATGTGGTACATATACACGATGGAATACTATACAGTCATAAAAAAGAACAAAATCATGAATTTTGCAGCAACCTGGATGGAACTAGAGTCTATAATACTGAGTGACCTCTCACAAAAACCAAGGTCCGAGTATCACATGTTCTCACTCATATAATGAACCTTGAACATCCAACCTAGTACTATAAGAAAATGACTGACAGTAGTGGGAAACTATGGGGGGGATGGGATTAACGAGCAAATATCTGTCTGGGGATGGGGAAGCACCTCTTATCAATAGGCTGCCTGAATGAAACGTATCTGTATACCTAACCCTTAACTGTACCCCACAACATCACAATAAAAATATTGATTATATATAAAAAAAGAAGGAATGGAGAATGTCATTGCAAAATATAAGCTTTTAACAGTCTCTTAATTTACTAAAGTCTAGCCACAATGACTTTAATATCTTTTTTCTGTTACACACTCATCCAAATGTTCTTCTACGTTCACATCTTTATACTGTAATTCCTTCTATCTGAAAATTTCATCACCAGAGTTTTAAACAAGCTAGATACAAGTGAAAATATATAAAATATAATTTTATGTTATTATTAGCTCATTTTTTATTTTCTGATTATACACATCTCACCCCCGTTCACTTTTCTCATCTTGCCTCATTGTAACAATAGCACCTAGAAAGATGCTGGGCACAAAATAAAATGGCAACAAATTTGTTGAATAATTACAGAAAATTAAAAAAATAAAATTATAACCTTTTTTATTTTAAACAAGGTTTGGATCATTGACAATGGGACTTAGTACATTTTGGGTGTTTTATTATTTTCCATTTTTATATACTAACATGAATTTTTCAGCCTGGAGGAATGTAAGCAAGCCAGGCATTGAAAACAACTATTTTTAGAACCATACAGTGACTGCAAAATATAGAACAGTCTAGGTAATGTTATGCAACTCAATGTCCCTATTTGTGAAAAGGTAGTATTTGTTATAAATTTCATAAGAATTAAACAAAACATCATATTTTGCAGCTATAAAGCCCAAAATATACTTAAAGTTAACTTAAAGTCTTTTCTTCTCTGACTCAAAATTGTATTATTACACATATATTAAAAACAATATTGCATAAGAAAGTTGGCTCCCTTTAAATTAACCAACCCTAAAGTAGAATTTTGTAAAATCTATTTTGTATTAATACTTTACTTACATGTAATTTTCTATATTTTTAAAACCATACTTTTCTCCAAAGCTAGCTTAAAATAATCTTTTTTCTTTAAAATTATTACCACCACTACTAAAATTTGATAAATCCTTAATTTTTCCCTGGATTAAACATTTGCAACATCTAACCAGAAGGGCATATTTATGCTACCAATTTAAGAAGACATTCATTATGTTTAGCAAGTGGATTGAAATTTCTTAGTTAAATGGAAGTTGTCTGCACTTTTGATTTGAACTTGGAAGTTGAAAAAGTGAGCTATTTTTCAGGCAAGTATAACTAATTATGGAAACTAGATTTTCACCTGAAAATTAACTCATGCATTCTGTGGCTAATTTGTAACACTTTCAAGGAAAATATTCCATTTTCCTTAATTCACTTATCAGAGAAAACGCTGGACTGTGGTTGTTCACAAAACATGAAGATTTGTGAAAATATTTTTTAAAATATACCTGAAGTAGCTTGAAATATACCATCATTTAAGAGACACTCCTTTGGATAATATTAAATTAATTAACAAGAAAAGTCTAGTATTAACTCAATTGGAAGAAAATTGTGTGCTTGAAATTTATAACAACTTTATGTTCTCTAGGTCTGACCTAAATATTACCTTTTATGTCAATAGCATCTGTAAACATACTTTTAGACATGATAGGAAGAGGAAAAGACCTAAAATTTAAAAAAAAAAAAGTAAATGCACAACTAAAATTTGTTGGCAGAGTGAATCTTGTTATGAATAACCCATGTTGCATTTTTCAGGTATACAAAAAAAGGTGTTTAATTATTTTGTCATTGTTTAGCAGTAATTACTATACTACTTTATTTTTTGTTTTTATTATTTAAATACCAGTAACATTTTCAATTTGTAAAAAAAATACAGTGGTCTCCCCTTATCCTCAAGAGATATGTTTCAAGACTCCCACAGATAGTGCCAAACAATATATATTATACATGAAGTTCTTTTTCCTTTTTCACAATTTCACAGATAGATTAATTCTTACTGTAGATCATAGCAACCTCAGCATATAATTTTTTCTTCTTTTTTTAACAAGTTGAGAGCTTTTGCCTTTTTATTTAATGGAAGTACATTATGACTTCTCTTTGGCATCTCCAAATCACTAGCATCTTGTACTTCAGGGCTATTATTAAGTAAAATAAAAATTACTTGAACATAATTGCTATGACACTGACAATCAATCTCATAACCAAGGTGACTACAAAGTGTTTAACAGGCAGCTAGCGTGTACAGCATGAATGTGCTAGACAAAGGGATGATTCACATCCTAGGCAGAATGACAAAAGATTTCCTCATGCAATTCATAAAACATATAAATTGTTCATTTTTGAAATTTTCCATTTAATGTTTTTGGAGCACAGATAATCACAGGTAAATTGAAACCATGGAAAGTGAAACCACAGATAAGGGGGCCTACTGCACATCTATTGTTTAGTTATTTTAACTCTCAGTAGTCACTTGTCCTACTCACAGAGTTAAATGAATCAAAGAGTTTTCAATAGCACATACATTTTTTAAAAATAATGAGATGAAGAATCTAAGATATATTGTTTTGCTTTCAACAGTAAAAAAATGAAATCAGAATGAATGCATATACAGGTAAAATATCTACATATTTAAATAAGTGATAGTTAACAATGTGATACTATTTGAATAAAACATTTGTATTTATACAGTACCTGGCTTACAATTTTAAATTTGTTTTCTTTGGACATTGCACTATAATCCTCAAGTTTTCCTCTATGAACATAACAAATTCAACTCCACAGGTGCAGTAATAGACCCGTTGTAATATACTATAATACCTACGTTTGATTGAGACTTATTTTCTGGTATTTAATATGTTAAAACTTGATTGAAACAAAATGTTAAATGTGGATCATACCACAAACACTACAAACACACAAATTATTTTCTTTTTTTTTCCTACCAAAGGTTGAATATTTATATATTCCTTGCTCATTTAAATAATTGCATTTTCTGACTGATATAGATGGTCTTATTTGGGGTGATGTGCACATTTCAAATGCAAATAAAACTTTTCAACAGTTTAACCTTGAAATACACCTAATATCTTAGATAAAGCAAGTCTTCAGGGAAATATGCAACCCAAGGGATTAAGAGAAAATACAATTATATAGTCATTAAAAGGTAATTAACTATATTTTAAGCATATATCTAGTAATTGCATTCTATTTTGCTTTATCTTTCTAATATGTTTTTAGTAGTTTCTGTACTTCTGGTAAACACAAAATGTTAAAAATATATTCAGACATTCTCTCACTAAATCTCACTAAATTTATGAGAAAACATTTAATAAATACATAGAGACAATGAAGGTGGAAAAGTGAAGGGCAACAACAAAATATAAAATACAAAAATAAGTAACACTGATGAAAAGACTATGTGTTGCTGTGGCAGCTGGGCTGAAGCAGAAATATCCATGCCAGTAAAGCTCAAGTAAGCTCAAGGTACAAAAAACCTTTGAAGTGGAAGCTGAACATAGTTCTTCTCAGATTAGAACAGTAATTAAATTTTTGTTTAAATGTTCTTAGATTTCCAGAGTCGTGTTCTTTCATAGCACAACTTAAAGCAACTCTTTTTTTCTCTACTATGGCATATATTTAATCTCTAAAGCATTTATATCAGGAAGGCTGTGAACACTGATATTAGCACAGCAGGGATACTATACTGAAATATATGTATGTGTGTGTGTGAGTGTGTGTGTGTGTATACAAATATATGTATACATACATATATATATTTAATGAAATACTCTATCCTGAACTGAGTACAACCCTTTCCATCCTCTATCAGTCCTGATAAAAATGACAGTCAGACATCAACCACCTAAAATGAGAAAATAAATAATTCATCTATGAGAAAACTAAGTACATGAAAAGAAAAGCTAACTGATCTTTTCTGGCAATGTTTCTCAAGGGCATATTTGGGATAGAAACCTACTGTTCAGCATGTTTTTAAAAGAACCAGATAATATGTATTAAACTGAATGTATCTCATACCTAAACATTATTGAATAGTTAAGACTCAGTAGATATTTGAGAATTATTATAAGAAAAAAGAAACCTAATGACAAATGACAGAAAATGGAGGAAGAAATTCATAGAAACCAGAGAAAAGTGGGGACACAAAGGAATAAAAATAATGCCCACATAAATCTGTGAGTATTGTCAAAGAGGATATTCCATACACAGAAAAATAATATTTAATATGGAACAAGTAAATAAACTTGAAAATATAAACATAAACATTAATAGGGATAGATGTAAAGATATAGAAATAACTGAGAAACGGCTAAATCAAGCTAGTTAACATATCCATCACTTCATCTGACTTTTGTTTTTATGCTGAAGCATTTGAAATTTATTTTCTCATTATTATATTATAAATTATTACATTATTTTGAAACATAAAACATATTCATATTGACTACAGTCACCCTACTCTGTAATAGACCTCAAACTGTTTTTTGCTGTCTATATGAAACTTTTTACCCTTTGATCTACAACTTCTTATTTCCTTCCTCTTCATTTCCCCAGCTTCTAGTAATTATCATTCTACTCTCTACTTCTATGAATTCAACATTATTATATTTTACATTATATATATATCAAGACATCATATATACAGTTATGATATGTGAATTACAAATCTGTACATATATACAGTTATGATATGTGAATTACAAATATTAAATATCTCAGAAATAAGAACTCAGATGAGATGATTTAAATAAACTTGAGGGTAATCATATACAGAAATGCAAATGGTATTTAACTTTCCAAAGGAAGTAATTGAAATTATAAGTCAGTTTAAGTAACACCATTCACTACTCTAAGAAAAGATAGTTTTGATTTCTGTACTCAATCAAAGTAAAACTCACATGATTAGTTTTTGAAAATGACATTTAAAATATTCGAGATCTTGTTTTGCTTTCCATAATCCATCTTAGAAGACTACTGGAGTATGTGCTCTATCAAAAAAAGATCAAACTATGAAAGGAAAAAATATGGTTCAGGTTAAAGACATCCTACACAGGTCAACTGGTGTTTTATTTTAGTACTGGGATATTTTTGAACTAGAATATGGTGCAACAGAGCATTCTGCGGAGGAGCACATGTTCTGTGTCTTGACCTAGTGGTTATCCAGGATTCACAGGAAAAAGGTCTTTTACTATACATTCAGATATAAGCACCTTATTGTATTTTTAGTTATATCTCAACATAAAGCAAATACAACAAAAGAATAAAAATGGTTAAAAATGACTTTAGTTAAGTTGAGGGATCTAAAATGTTCTCACTTATGATTAGTGTGCCATTAGGATAGATGGGATATTGAGAAAGCGAAGGGCTTCTCTCGTTTCTTTTGTAGGGTTTAATTATTTTTCATTTGATTATTTTCCTCTCCACTACTGTACTCAGACAACTGACTTCCAAAAACGTGAACTGGGCACATCAAGGGCTAGACTGAAGGTCATAAAATGGCATTTCTGTCTGTTTTTGATAAATTGAGTCATGGACCAGCAAGAGTTGAGGGAAAGCTAACTGTCGAAGTGAATGCAAGAACAGAAATAGGAGAAATTATTGTTGGTTACATTAACCCATATGCTACTATGTGAGCCCTGTGGTTGCAACTCATTCATTTTCACTATCTATGGAAATTCATTATATAAATATTTCACAAGATTCTTTCTTCTCTTCCTTCCTTCTCTCCTTCTCTCCCTCCCTCCTTCCTTCCTTGCTTTCTTCCTTCCCTCCCTCTTTTCTACTTTTCTCCCTCCCTCTCTTCTCTCTACTTTCCTCCCTCCCTTTCTTCCCTACCTCTCTTCCTTCCTTGCCCCTTCCCTCCCTTCCTCCCTTCCTTCCTTCCTCTTCTTTCCTTCCTTCTTCTGCTGACAAAAAGCCAATCTCTGTAAAATATTAAAAGAAGTTTATTCTAACCAGGTGTGAGTGTTCATTGCCTAAGGCACAGTCCCAAGAGGTACTGAGAACATGTGCCCAAGGTGATTGAATTATAGGTTGATTTTACAAATTTTAGAGAGAGAGAAGTTTACAGGCAAGATCATAAATCAATATATGTGAGTTTTGCATTGGTTCTGCCCTAAAAGGTGGAACATCTTGATCTGGGAATTTGCAGGTCATAGGTAGATTCAAAGATACTCTGATTGTCAATTGGTTGAATGACTTAAGCTCTGTTTAAAGAATTTGGAATCCATGGGGGGGGGGTGCTTATGTTAAGAAAAGAGGCTGTGGAAGCCAAGGTTCTCGTTATGTGTATGAAACCTCTAAGTAGGAGGCTTCAGAGAGAAGAGGTGGTAAATGTCTTAAAAGGTGTCAGACTCTTCTTACAAAGGAGGATCTCCACAGTTTTAAATTTCCAAAAAGATAGCTTTATAACTTTGAAGAGTCATTTCAAAATATGTCAAAGAAGGATATTTTGTGGTAAAATATTTTTACTTCTTTCAGGGCCCACTGTCACATGATGCTATACCAGAGTAAGGTTGGACTTTGGTGTCTTATTGCCACAAACAAACAAAACTGTTTTGTCAGTTTCACGATATCTATTTTGTTAACATTAGTCAGTTGTGCCTATACCTTATGGAGGCGGAATAGAATGAAACTTGCCAGACCTCCTTTTCCATTGTAGACGGGAACTTACGTTTTTCAAGTTTTCATTAGTCCTTGCTGATTGAATGGCTTAGAATTTAATTTTTGGTTTCTAGTTTCTTTCTTATCTATCCCACTTTTTTTCATTTCCTCCTCCATTTTTTTCTTTCTTACTTATTTTTTCTTACGTATTTTTTTCTTTTAAGTAAGTATCTTTTGTTCTTTCCAACTTTCATTATTTTTTTTACTATTTTTGCACCTAGGCCACAGTGCAAAGTGCAAAAACTGTATCAGAATATATGAGAAGAAAAATGAGTCATAGCATATGCACAACTTCAACTTATTAGATAACATTGAATGCTTTTTCAAGTAGCTTAAGTTTGTTATGACTTAAGTTCTAGTAATCATACATGAATACTATAGTTTCTATTATTCTTGCCAAAGCTTGATATTGTTATTACTTTTTTTGGTTGTCTTAGTGGGTATAAAGTATTGTTTATTAACTTTAATTTTATTTTCTTAATAACTTCCAAAATTTAGTATATTTTCATATATTAATGACAATTTTTTGTATTCTTCCCAGGAAAAAACTATTCATTTATTTTGCCCATTTTTTGGAAAGATATAGCATTCCAATATTCGTTTTTCCAAAAGCACAACAAAATTTTCCAAGTTTATTTGTTCAATTATGTATTTTTCCCTACTGACTAAATATGCAAGTTGGACATATTTTAAATATCCACACATCTAAACAACACAATTAATTTTTTTTTCTTTTCATTTAAAGATGTAGAAACAAGTACACATTAAAAATATAAGAGGCTTAATTTTCTCACTTGGAAATAAAAGAAAAAAAAATATTGCCCTCTCCTTTTTTCTTGGAGCATTTATTTAAAAAAAAAAAAAAAAAAACAAAACTTATCAATGTAAATATATTCTCATCTCTTTGAAATGTATATAAACTCTTCTGAAGACTAGATAGGCCTTTTGCTAGCTTTGTGACGCAGGGCATTTCTCAAAGTCCTGGAACTTATCGCTTTAAAATGTAAACATCAAAAAAATAAAATAAAATAACTCTCCTATTTCCCAGTTTCTGTGGGAGGGCAGAAGTATAATTTTGTGGGTTCCTTGCTCCAAACTGCAGAAATATCTCTAGACATAAAGATATGAGAAGTTTGTTAGTTTTGTGAATAAAGCCACTTAGCTAATAAAGATGATCACTCCAATTACCAGGTAAGATGAACTGGTTGACAAATGATGCTGTAAAATTCTCTTTCTTGAAGACAAGGCATTGTTCCTCTTGAAAAAAAAAAAATCAATGGGTTGCATCTTCTCTAGCTACATAAAAAGATAAGATTTCTGTTTTGACCATCACTTAGCAGATTGACTGTGATAGGCATCTCATTCAGGTTTAACACATTCAATAATGAAACTATTCTTTCTTTACTATCTTTGTGGAACTTTTTCTAGGCTGAGAGATTTTTATTACAATTACAGTTTGCTAACAAAAACATCCACAGGACTCTGCACAAAACAATTAAAAATTAAGAGAAATGTGTATTTATAATCTGTTGAAATATATGGTATTTCAGTGATTTGTTTTTTTTTTCCCTCTCTCTCTCTAGTTCTATATGTCAGTTTCAGTTACTGCTGCCCTTATCAAACATAACAGATGTATACCAATTTTTAGTTTCTGGGTTTTGAGAGCTAGAAAAAAATAAAATTTTGAGACACTTTTCTTTTACTAAGACATATCTAATAAAGACATAAAGATACACTATGTGTTACATGTTTATAAGTTTTTGCAAATGCATGCAATCATGACATTTATCAGTCCAAGAAAACAAAGAACAGAGACTGGGAAACTATAATCTGTGGACTTTATATGGCTATTAAATAATTTTAATTATAAAAGACTTTTTGGAACACAGCTAAGCCCATTCATTTATGCATTATCTTTGTCTACTTTTGCAATACAAGGGCAGAGTTGAATATTTATAATGGAAACAGTATGGTCCAGAGAAATTAAAATATATTCTATCCTTCTACTTTACAGAAAATTTCCATATACTTGATGATTCCAGAATGTTTTTTAATGCCCTTTATGGTAAGTATCCAGTCAAAATGCAATTGCCTCTGTCCTGATATTTAACCATAGATTATTTTATGCTATTCTAATATTTCACATCAATGGAATTATGCAATATTGACTTCTTCATGTGCAGAATTTCTAAGCAAATGGTGTGATATTTATTCAGTCATTGTATCTCTAATTTACTTATTTATATTAGTAAGTAGAATTATATTCTGGGCATATAAAACAAATTATTTATCTCATCTTGCTGATGGAAAGTTAAATTGTTTTTACGTCGGGTTACTATTTGTAAACTGCTATAAACATACACTTTTTTTTTTTTGAGTTGGAGTCTCACTGTCGCCCAGACTGGAGTGCAGTGGCCGCTCCGGCCACCGCAGCCTCGACCTGCTGGGCTCCGGTGATTCTTCCACCTCAGCCTACCAACTAGCTGGAACTACAGGCGTGTGCTACCATGCCCAGCTAATTTTTTTGATTTATTGTAGAGATGAGGTCTCGCCTGCCCAGGCGGGTCTCAAACCCGCGGGCTCAGGCAATCCACTCACCTCAGCCTCCCAAAGGCACAGGATTACAGGCTGAGCCACCGAGCCCGGCAATATTTCATTATCATTTTGAATTTGTCAATATGTCATTATCATTTTGAATTGGTCAATATTTCATTATCATTTTGAATTTGTCAATGAAGTTGTCAATACATTTATTGTCTCCAGAAGACACAGCGACAAAGGGCTAGTCTCTGTTTCCAAGATGGCACTTTGTCGCTGTGTCTTCTGGAGACAATAAATGTATTTTCATGTGGTAGATGAGATTTGAAAGAGAAAGGTACCTAAGCTAGTTCCTTGCAGCCTGTTTCTCAGGAACTATTTTATTCATCAGGACAGAGTTCTCATGATTTAGTAACTTCCCAAAAGGTCTCACCACTTAATGATAACAAAATGGGCTCTGACTTTTAAAATCTAGGCCTCTAGAATCTAGTTAAGAATTTTAGCATCTATGTTCATCAAGGATATTGGCCTGCAGTTCTCTTTCTTTGTTGGA